>NC_137882.1:28879237-28991737 GCF_963924005.1 Protomyctophum bolini
GTAGCTACGTATGCGTGTCCCCTGTGTCTGTCTGGCGAGAGACATGGCCAAAGCATTTCCAGGGGTCCACCCAGCCCAAAAAACGTTGAGAACCCTCATGTCCTAGTAAAGCCTATACCCTATACAGGTTTACCCATCCTCCTCACGTCGAAAATAAGTTTGCCCTAGCTGGACAAACTTTTTGTTTTGTCTCAAGAATCAAATGAAGAATGACGTCGGGACATTGTGTGCAGTGCTGTGTTTATACAAGTATAGCCGTGACGTGAAAACCAATTCTGTGAATGGAGGGGGGATTGCAGCAACCATGCACGCACCTGGCAGACACGTTTCACACTAGAGTGAAAAGACTCGAACACCCTCCAGACACGCTGGACACAGAGAGAATACATTGTTGTATTCTTCAGTCCGAGACACTGTCTGCCTTGAGTAGCCTATATAGGCCAAGGGTTGGGCAACTTTGACGATGGAGAGGGCCACTATGTTTCCACACTCACTCCAGAGGGCCACTATGTTTCCACACTCACTTCAGAGGGCCACAATATTTCCACACTCACTCCAGAGGGCCACAATATTTCCACACTCACTCCAGAGGGGCCACATTGCATTTGTATTACTGTTGTATAGCCGATCCACAAGCCTCAAAACGCGTCGCATTGCGACGCTGTAATTTAATTCAAATTAGTTTTTGCAACTTTTGAATTGGAATCCTGAAAGGTAACATTTCTATTTAATTTCAAATGCCTTCAATTATAGTTAATAGTTATGTTAACATTATGAACTAAACACAAACAAATTCGACATCAAAAATTGCATTTTAACCCATTAAGGCCGATTCTAAAAACGCCTTCTAAAGTCTGACCTAAGTTTTCTGGAAAAACTTAAAATATTTATATAGCATCATCACGTTAAGACGGATGCCTTCCTGTGCTGGCGCTGCCAACATGGACATCAAGCCGGTCACAAGCCGCCATGCCATGATCCAGTACCTGACCAAGTACGAGCCCCCTTCTGAGACGCTCGAGCACGTTACGGACAAGTTGCACAATCGCGACAAGCCGACAAACACTAGGTCGGGTTGCTCTGGGTCCGGTGATGCACTTGCCAAGGCTACTGGTTGGCTCTGTGGGGGATACATATGCATTGCATATGCCCATATATGGAGATCCTGATGATGTTACGAGCCATGGCCATATATGGAAGTGTGACGGACGCAAGATTTCATAGTAAATGCGACCTTCGGTCCCAACAAAGACTCAAAACTGACCATTGTCAATGGCTTTGCCAATGTTTGTATTTGCACAACCCCCAATAGCGTCTCTCAATAACACACTTGTGTGAAGTGAGGGGCGCCCACCGTGGCTGCCACATGAAGTCACTGCTTAGGGCTAACATTAAGAGTCCATAGATCGGTTGGCATGGCGATCAAATGACCATACCGTATATGGTAGACCAACGAGTATCGGCTTCATGGATTGGCCAAACGTGCCATGACGTTTCTGCCACTGTACCAGTGAAAGTGGTCGCACGCACAGGCCACTCCATTCTTCACCGAGTTTGAAATGTTTTGTTGTTCCGCGCATCTCAGAGACTCGTCCGGAAGGCGCCACGATGATGTTGTCGCCGTGGGAAACGATGTGTATTCCATCGGCGGCTACAGCGTCGTCGCAAAGGACACGAAGGACAGACGTCGTCAGATCCATGTCCTCGCCTTCAACACCGTGTCTCTGCGCTGGAGGACGCTGACCCCTCTGACCCCCGGGAGAGGAGAGGGTCACCGTGAGGCTCTGTCCAGGAGATGGAGATGCACAGCTGTGCTGATAGAGGGTACAGTCTACATCTGGGGAGGGAAGCCTGACTTTGACAACGTGCTTTATGCGTTCAATGTCGACGCCCACACATGGCTCAAACCCAGGGTTACCGGGACTGTTCCATATGAGAGGTGTGGCCACTCGGCATATGCCTTGGGGAAGGTCATCTTTTATGTAGGATGCCACATATTGACTACTGGCATCTACAAGTTGGACACCAGCACAATGGTCTGTTCTTTAATCAACACCCGAGGAAGTCCACTGCGACGTGGTCACTCTGCCACCATTATCGGGACAAAGATGTTTGTATTTGGGGACAGCGGGCTTTACAACAACCATTTTACAACCAGTGTGTTTGACACAGAGACCGACTCTTGGCTGAACACGTCCTCTGCACATCGTCTTCCAAAACTCCAGTTTCATTCAGCCTTCGCCTACAATGGAGAGCTGTACATATTTGGTCGCTCCAACCTGGTCGGTAGCGATGTTCTGAGGAGATTCAGTCCAGAGACCTTCTCCTGGAAGAAGGTTGGGAAGGTTGAGACAAGGTTGAGACACTGGCGTCCAGTGAAATCTCACGCTTGCATGGCGGGAGATCGAATTATCATATTTGCCAATAATGACCTGTTCATCTTGGACTCGAGTCCTAGACTGAAGACCTTCTGCAAGCTGGCAGTCATTCAGTACGATCTGGACCAGTCTGAACTTCCACACAACGTCAGGTGGGAACTGGCAGCAAGTGTAAAAACTGGACAAAGAGGGGCACCGCGGTGGCGCAGTCGGTAGCGCTGTCGCCTCACTGCTAGAAGGTCCTGGGTTTGAATCCCGCTGTGGGCGATGTGAGGTGAGGTGAGGTGAGGTTGGCGAAAGGTGAGGTGAGGTTGGCGAAAGGGCCTTTCTGTGTAGAGTTTGCATGTTCTCCCATGTGTCCCCCTACGCTCACAAAATGCACGGGGGCGCCTGATGGAGGGGAAATTAACTGGTTGTAATGTTTTCCTTCCATGCGCTACGTCCAACCGGGGAAACTCCCCCCTGTCGGGTGAAAAGAATCCGCTTGGACTCCTCGTGCATTGAAGGAAGCATGAGCTCAGTTCCAGCACCCGATATTGCGGTTTTTTGGCAATTGGTAAAAAAAATAAAACACACCAGTTATTAGGCACTAAATCCTTTAAACCCATTATTGACCTTAAACCGACCTTCAAACATACCGTAGTTATGTCACCAATAATAGTGGTCCCTTATTGGCCGAGGGCCAGTATTACAAAATTACAACAAAAAGTTAAAAAAAAAGTTTTTCAGAAAACTTAAAGCATGTTTTGTTTGTTGTGGAGTAAAAGTCCAATATATGGATCCGAGATGTAGTGGAGTAGAAGTAAAAGTATTAGCTATTGAAAAATAGCAGATCTACAAGCTCATTGCGCGCCACCGAGTGGTGCGCGACGAGCTTGTAGGTCTGCTATTTTTTGAAAGATTGTGAAAATATGTATTTCAGAAAACTGGAGGATTTAGAAGATTTATCTTTTTAATTTCGAGGTCAGGCCTAAATGGATTTAAGTGCAGTACTTATTAGTTACTTTACACCACTGATGAGTTGATTGAGAAGCGTTGTTGTTGCTCAACTCTTAGTGTCTCCTTCAGCCCAAACACCTAGGGACGTTTCAGCGCTTTAGCTGATGTCCAAACATGACTTCCTTCTGGAGGACAAACGCAAGCAACAAGCCTGTGTGACACGTGACATTTCCCCAGTTTGATAGAGCGTTGGAAGGGGGGGGCGGTGTGTGTGTGTGTGTGGAATGCCATCTTATTTTGCACATGTTACTAAATGTTTGCACATGTTACTAAATTAGTACAGTGTATATACATTGACCGGGGTCCCCCAGGGCGATGTACTTCGACCGTCTGCTCCTTTTTTGTCCCACTATTAAATCTCAAAAGTAGCAGTTCAGTCACACGAGAGAGACTCGGGAAAGGAGGTGGTTCGGGGGCATCTGGTTGGGATGCCTCTCGGGCGTCTCCCTATAGGGAGGTCCTCAATGCACGTCCCACTGGGAGGAGACCCCCTGGGGCAGACCAAGGCGCAGTTGGAGGAAACGCATCGACTCGCTGGCCTTGGAACGTCTCGGGATCATCCCCCCCCCCCCAGGAGGAAGTTACGAATGCTGCTCTGGAGAGCGAAGTCTGGAACACTCTGGTGGAGCTGTTGCCCCCCGCGACCCGACTACGGCTAAGCGGTTGAAGATGGATGGATGGAAGTAGCAGCTCTACAAGCTCAGAACAAACGCACTGTGATGCGTTATGCTTCGTTATATGACGGTGTCACACTCAATTGGCCAAGCATCTTGTGAACTTATAGATATCACACACACGCATGCACGCACACACGCACGCAGATGCATGAACGTTCCTCACTGGGAAAGGCACTGCAGTGCACGCCACAAACACACAAAACCACCACCATACAACTGCGCCTGCGCACACACACACACACGTGCACACAAGCGCATGCACACACCCAGCACCAGCAGTGTGTGTTGCAGCAGAGCAGACATACAGTGCACAGAAACAACACGCACACAAATAAGAAACACGCACATAAACAAACGTGACAGATGTCTGGAAGCTCCTTCTGTCGAGGATGCAGACAGAGAGTTGAACCCAAATGCAGAGTCACAACAGACAAGTAGTAGATAAGTAGATAATAAAGTATGTAATAAAGAAAGGCAGAATCTTGCACTGAATAAGCAGGTAGGAACCAGGCAAATCAAGAATGACATAATAGTCAAAACAGGAACAGGTAGCAGGACATCAATGACACCAGGTTATGAACCGACAATGAGTCCAGTCTTATAGGCAGCAGGTTGATTAGCAAAGGGTTCACAGGTGGGCTGATGAGAGAGTTGGACACAGGTGTGTAAGTGGGACTGCAGCGGTGGAAATGAATGTGGGAGTGTCCATGGTGGAGTCACAGACTGAGGGAGAGACAGACTGTGACACCTTCCAAACAAAACATCGTAATCTCTTGTGCCTCGCCTGGCAGGTTTGAATATGGAGCCGTTTGACACGGTGGGTGGCACACATTAACATTTAGTCTTTTGACTTTGAATGAGTCTATTCATTAGTTGCTTTGTCGGTTTGCAATGGCCCAGCGGCCTTGTATATGCAACACATATACACAACACATTTGATTTTGACATAACACAAAAACAGAAATAAAAATACATTTGCATAAATGGAGACATAAGGGCACAGAGCAATGTCCACAGAGTCCTGCGGGCAAAAACCTGATTAAATGGTTCAGATCTCCAAGCACGATTTCTGGTGCCTCTGGGTACTGTAGTTCATGCACACAGCCTGCAATGGTTTTTGCGGCTTGTATTACCGTGTAGCTCTTACTGGCCCTTTAGGGGCACATAAACGACAAAACGGTAGAATGCAACCAAATTCGCGGGGCAGATAAAAATGTCTTCTACATCCTGACAGTTTTCTGAAAAAGCTGTTTCTGTGTCAGTCGTTCTTCTATTTTTCAAAAATAGCAGATCTACAAGCTCATATGAGCGCTATTTAATCCCTGGTATCGTATTGATTTTGTTGTGTAAGGAGCGCACGTTGGCCAGAAGTTGAACGGTATAGACGGCAGCGGGGGGTCGGGTGAATCGCCTCCTTTAGGCGGTTCCGAATACCCGCTTTTTTCCCCCCTCGTTTCTCCCTTATTCTGCCTGAAGAAGGTCCGGAGGGACCGAAACGTTGCATTATTAAAAAAGAAAATATACTCTTACTCTACCGAGCAAATACACAGTGTGCAGGTGCATTCTATTGCTTTCATTGACGCCCACTGGCCTACGCACCTGACTGCATGCACCCGATTTCTAGGTGTGCGAAAGTCTTTTCCTACAAAATGTAATAAACTAAACGTAGGAAACACACAAAAAAAAAGGGACACCATAAAAGTGTGTCTGCGACTGTTTGGGAAGTGATTTAGACCTGTCGTTCTCAACCAGTGGTCCCTGAGGGTGGTAACCAAATGGACCCTTATAGATCTTTAACTCTTGAGAGCATGAAAATGAAACCAAATGGACAAATGCGGGTCCATTTGGTTTCATTTTACGCTCTCAAGAGTCACATTATTGTTAAACATCTGCATTACTTCATTTACAAGACGTGTCTACACAATTAGAGAATGTAGAAGAATTACATTGTCATTTTGATCGAACGATTGCCAAAAGCAAGGAATTGTAGACAAAATCTTATCCAACGACAACAAAATACTCTTTATAGTTTTGAGAGGCGAAATCTCATCAAATGGTGGTCCGTGGCTCAAATGCTGAATGAATAATGATGATATGAAAAGGGTTGAAAACCACTGATTTCAGACGTCCCAGACTAAATACAGTCTGAAGAACAAGCGCACGTTAAACACGCAGAGAACCATTAATCCTGCGTCTGCAGTCTTTAGTTGAGCCATGTAGTTGTGCCTGAAACAGGAGCATAATGACCGCCTGGGGGCTACAAGTTAACACAATCCAATCCACTAGTTGTCACTCAAACAACGGGTGGGCAACTTTGATGATGGAGAGAGAGGCCCACTATGTTTCCTCACTCACGCCGCTATAGTTCCACACTCACTCCAGAGGGCCACTATAGTTTAAAGTTTTACACTCACTCCAGAGGGTCACTATAGTTCCACAAGGTCCACACTCACTCCAGAGGGTCACTATATAGTTCCACACTCACTCCAGAGGGCCACTATGTTTCCACACTCACTCCAGAGGACCACTATGTTTCCAATGCACTCACTCCAGAGGACCACTATGTTTCCACACTCACTCCAGAGGACCACTATGTTTCCACACTCACTCCAGAGGACCACTATGTTTCCACACTCACTTGCATATACATCAAGCTGCCTCACGCTACAGAAACAGGACATACCGCACACGCATGCTCCTGAGTGACTATGGGCCGCATGGCTCTGGAAGCCTCCGTTCACATTGGCTACTTGCTTATCACATGGTGTATGTGTGTGTGTGTGTGTGTGTGTGTGTGTGTGTGTGTAGTGTTGCCTCGAAATCCTCCAGAGGTCAAGGTGAAGCTGGTGGAGAGCAGGTAAAATCTACAACTATGTAGCCGAGCCAACTTTCCCTTTCCAATATCCGAGTGATAATGAATGAAGATAATAAGGTCAGTTTGTGTAACAAAGAGGCCATTGCAGGCTCTGAGCCGAGCCTCTGAGCAGAGCCCCTGTCCCCCTTCCTTCTGGGGAAGGGGGACAGGGGAATGTGCCCTATACTGGTTGGCATTTGGAGGAGATTATGCAATCCTCCGTTTGCTCAACTGGTAAAAAATCCCTCGCTGTCAGCCACAGGTCCGGTGTTGATTTTGACAGCAAAATTTAGATTCGTAGTATTTTGAATTGTTTTTCATTTAGGTTTAGTCACATTTTTAGTCACCTGGAATGTTTTAGTGTTAGTGTAGTTTTAGTCGACTAAATGCCATATCATAAGATTCTAGTTGACTAAATCCACAGTTGATTTAGTCGACTAAAATGTATTCTTGCTGAAAATAGCCGATCAAGCTCACAACCTGCCGCGGCGCGGCGCGTTGTGAGGTTGTACATCTGCTCATGAATCGTGTTCTCAATGGTTCTTTGTAAAAAAATAGATTTTAATAATTGCTTCTAAAGTCTTCTGCCGTTAGCAATAAGGGGCTGCTGCAGCATAGGGCTTTGCCCCTACGGTCTCCCTGAAGACAGAGCGCACGATAATAAGGGTCCAACTTTCTACACAACGTGTCTACAAATGGCACTGCACCAGAATGCATGCTATAGTAGGGATGTACCGCGAGGACATATTTTGTCCGATATCGATATCCGAGATAATTAATTAAACCGATATAACCAATGTCGATATGATAATGATTTTGTCAAAAAAATTTTGTTTGTTTTTGTCTTATGAATACTGAATTTGAAAAAAAAGCAATGCCTCTTTATCCCAAAACTAGGGATGAAATGTTGGGGCGACTGAGGCTCAGGAGGTAGAGCAGGTCGTCCAATGATCCATGGGTCGGCGGTTCGAATCCCGGCTCCTCCTCCTGTCTACATGCCGAAGTGTCCTATAGGGCAAAACACTGAACGCCGCAATCGGTGTATGAATGTGTGTGTGAATGGGTGAATGTAATGCACAATCTATGTAAAGCGCCTTGGATAAAGGCACTATATAAATGCACCATTTACCATATTTATCCACAACATAGACAGCTTGAATATGTCATTTCAAAATGTTGCAACTTGTTGACTCTTTCGAAAAGCTCTTTTGCAGCCTAACAAGATAAAAAGACTTTGTCAGGCCTTTTAAAAGTCGACAGTCAGGCAGTCAACAATTCACCAGAGTGGACTTTCCTTCCAGCACCAATTAGCTGTTCCCTCTTGCCTTGCTGCTCGGCTTTGTGTGAAGCGATTATATGATGAAAGACTGAGCAAGAAGTGAATGGAGGAGGAAGAGTGGGAAAGAAAGGCTAGCCATTCTGACCCGAGATCAGATTCTAAAAATGTCTTCTACATCCTGACAGTTTTCTGAAAAGGCTATGTTTCTATGTCAGTCGTTCTTCGATTTTTCAAAACTAATAGACCTATAAAGCTAAGTAAGAATGACACGGGGAAGGACAGAAAGTGGCAAAGGGAATAATTTGATTGATTGTCTATCGGTTTATGTATTTTGACTGTGGAAATTATTTGTTTAGATTGTTTATTGTGGCTCAAGCAATGATTCTCAACCCATTTCATTTTCAAGTTTGACATGCATTGTCTACGGACCCCCATTTAATGGCAATTCTTTCTCTGGGAATTTATATTGTAAAATCAATGTTAATTTAACGGGTCGATTTGGTTCCATCTGTACACTCTCAGAGTTAAAGACCCAGAAGGGTCCATTATTTGGTTCCAAACTATCATTTAGCTGGCGACCCCCCCCCAAGGACCCATGGGGACCCCAATTTGGGAACCACTGGTGTAAAGTGACTAAGTGCATTTACTCAAAGTACTGCACACATGGAATAAAGCTAAATAAAATAGCGACCTTGTAGATCTGCTATTTTTTTTTTTACAAAATTGTGAAAATGTGGCGCAAATCTTTGAATATATATTCTTTCACAGCGAACGTTTTTAAGTTAACTCATATCTTTGCTTCTGGGGGGGGGGGGGTCGCTGGAAGAACATATTTTCAGATGGGGATCCACGGCCAAATACAGACCAATCTGGGGGTCCTTCACATGAAAACGGTTGAGAACCACGAAAATAATCATGTTTCAAAAAAACAAAAAAAAAAGGATAAGGACCGGCCATTGTGAGTACCGTTTTCCACCACTGGTTTGAGATGTGCAGAGAACAACAGCTTAAAGCACTCTGGTTCAGTGATGTCTTGTCAAACGCAACCTTTGACAAAACGCACAGCAAAGAGTGCAGGGCTCGGCCAGAGCAATTAACCCATTTTGACCCGACTTCGAGATTTAGAAAATGTCTTCTAAATTCGGACCGTTTTTCTGATAAACCTCATGTTTCTATATCAGTGGTGCTCACTATTCCATGTCAAGGACCCCCAGAAACTACATGTAATCGGCCGCCGACTCCCATCTGAGAATATGTAGTTCCAGGGACGCCCCCCAGAAGCAAAGATTTGAGTTAAAAACGTTCACTCTGAAAGAATATATATTCAATGATTTCAGGCACATTTTCACGATTTTTCAAAAATAGCAGACCTACAAGCTCGCAGCGCGCCACTCGGTGGCGCGTTATGAGCTTGTAGATCTGCTATTTTTCAAAAGATAAAGTATAACAAAGGGGTTCCCGCTCAGAATGGGTTAAGGAGGTGGGCAGGTGCCCCAAATTGGTGGACAGGAAAAAAGCAGCCGATGCTGTAAAAGTGCTGTAAATGCTGTCAGTGCTGTAAACGGTGGGAATCTCAAGTGGATCACTGGATGTACCGACTCTGACAACACAGAGATTGGGTTTATTTGCACTGCGTTACTAGTTCAGGTCCCAGAGTGTGAGAGCCCAGCTCAAGTTCTCATTACCGACTATACCAACCGAGTGCACTTTTACAGACTTTTATCTACACTGAAGAAAAGAAGAAGCACTACGTGGGTCCTTTATGTAGAGAAAACTGTAGACGGGTGCTCTTTGGAGAGGGTTTCATATAAGCAAAGCACAAGAGTTCTTAAAAAGTTCTAGACTTTGAGTCAATGTCACTGTGGAAGGAGATATAAGGTGGGCGAACTTAAAAGGCAGCTCTGTCCAGTTGAAGTAGAAAGAATCCTTTATTTCATATTAAAAAGGGTTAAAAACACGACCTATCTACACTGTTGGACAAACTTCTTTCAGAGCTTTGACGATACATGTAAAACGTTTTGCATGTCAAGTAGGGGTGTGTTCGATATGGTGATAAATATCGTCGACGGGACGATACAATGTCTCCACGATACGGCTTTTTTGTAGAGTTTCTATCACGATACATTCTCTGCGTCAGACGCAGTGAATGAAAGTTCTATGATGTGTGATTTGTACTTCTTTGTCATTTCTTGGGGTCTAGTAGGACTATAGTAAATAATAAAAAAATAAATCGCTATAGATTGTTGTAAAAAATACATATTTAGCCCCATGCTCGACTGCCCCCGCCCCCCCTGTCAAAAACAGCTAAAATCCCTAAAACGGAAGAAAGCAGCAAATGGAAAAAAAAATTACACTAATCCCTTCCCTAATAATAACAACCTAAAACATGAACCTTGTTTGGAAAAAAAACGAACGTTGTGCTTTAAGTTGTGACCAGAATGTTCTCTTCGACAGATGAGTAATAGTCAAGAGGATAATGGATATTAATAAAATCTGGGAATACATTTCTGAATACAAATGTGTGGTTTGTAAGGGTGTCTTTGTGATGAGTGTTTTCCATGCAAAACTAATGCTTGGAATGGTTTCAGAGTCATGAAAATGTCACATGCTACTTAAAAGCATAATAAAATGTTAGAACATTTTGCCTGTTGGCAAAACTAAAGCAGCTGTCAAAAACTCCCCTAGGGTGGTTGATTAGAAACCAACGTGGGACACATTTACAAACACACACTGGTGAAGGAAAAAAGTCTCGGTATAAGAAAAAGTATTCCCAGATAAGATTTGACATTATTCTGATAATATTCCCCCGACTATATAAGGCGGGGACCGAGAGGCTACACAGTTCACTGCATTTGGCAGCCAGACTGTAGCCATGCACTTAAATACATAATGACATGATGTTACTCTGAAGCAGTTCAGAGAGGTGGAGCGAGAGAGAGGGAGAGAGGGGGGGGGGGGGGGGAGGGGGGGGGGGGAGGGGGGCAGAGAATACAATAATAACCGTAGCACCTCAAACAAGTCATTTCCCAGGAGAGCCGCCCGCCCGCCCGCCCGCCTCACACATCACCGTCTCAGAGTTCCTGATGATAATGCACCTCACGCCTTTAATTCAGAGCAGCTCATGGCTGACAGGAATTAATTAACCAATCATGCGTACGTGTGTGTGTGTGTGTGTGTGTGTGTGTGTGTGTGTGTGTGTGCGCGCGCGTGCGTGCGTGTGCGTGTGTGTGTGTGTGTGTGTGTGTGTGTGTGTGTGTGTGTCTTGTCTTTGAAGATGAGAGAATAAGCCCACACACTCATCTGCTACAATGGAATGTATTGACAGCGTTTCGAGCCTAATAGGGATTCTGTAACTGAAAAACAAGTTTGCCGAAACCAAATAGCCGGAATATGATTATCATATATTATATATTGTTTATTTATTATTATTTTTTACCAGTTTTTGTACCATTGCTATATCATGGCCATGTTTGTTGTCATCATCATCATCATCATTTTTCGACCGCGGTCGAGATCATGTTGTATTACACAATGCCACACCAGTGACATTAAAGGCATAAACGGTCGTTAGTTTATTGCCATCCCCAGTTCCTGTTTACTGACGTGTCCCTATATAGCGATGACGTCAGGGAACGACAGTTCTCTACCTCTGGTCTGCTTTGAGGCAGGACTCCAGAGAGAAGAAGGGAAGATAGGACGTCATCATGATCAGCTCTGTATAGCAGTGGCCGGCGGCAAACTGTGTTCTTCTGGATCATACCAGTGAAGAAACACGGGGAAGGTTGCCATTACATTAGAGAAGTCGACGGGTGGCTCTTCCAAGAGAGATTTTGCGCTCCCATTAGAAGGTGGGTGTGAGTGCTAAGTGCCATCCAACCGTTCCTCTTATTTCTTTTAAAGTGTCCCTTTGTTGTAGAGCTGCATGATGGGTATACCATACCCTCATTTTCAACATTTTACTATGGCATTAATATAGTGTGGAAAAGGAAATAATAAAAAAGTCCCCCTCATTCTGTGTTGCCTAGAACTGTAGGTCTGAGAAAAACATAACATTATGAAGTACATCTTTGTGAGGTCACTGAGATGTACTTCATATTAAATGTTACAGATTTTTTTCAGACCTGTATTATTTCCACACAACAACTCTAAGGTAATCCATTCTGGATGGGAACCCCTTTTGGTGTTTTAACTAAGCATTATGTTTTACTTTAGCTTTTGAAAAATAGCAGATCTACAAGCTCATAGCGCGCCACTCGGTGGCGCGCTATGAGCTTGTAGATCTGCTATTTTTGGAAAATGGTGAAAATGCAGCACAAGTCTTTTAATATATATTCTTTTTAGTTTGACGTCAGGTCTAATGACATAGTAAAATGTTGGAGATGAGTGTTACTGTTATTCCCCGTAATGGCAAAAGACATGATTACATTTTGATGACATCATGATGATGGTGATGATGAAAGCTCTTCTCTTCAACGGGTCGAGCAACAGTTTGACTTTGACCCGATGACACAATTATTACACAATCCACCCCAAAGCCAAGAACAATATACGACACAGCACAGCACAAAAGGGACTAACTTCGTTTCGCTCCTATATGCCACCAAAATGTGGAACGCCCTACCAACAGTCATTAAGACATCCCTTGACTCCTTCAAAACTGCTCTCAAAGGGCACCTACGGACGGCTGCAATTCGAAACTGAATTGAACAAGGCGGACCCCCTTGTAAACAAGCGTAACGCTTTAGTGTACTGGGTCGTCCACTCACAGTTGACAGTTTTTGTACCGAGTTGTGCTTGAAATGTAGTACTGTAATTCTGCAAACTGTTAATACAAAACAACACACACCCCATGATGATGTAGCTCTGTGGAGTGCGGATAAGGGGGAAGAGGGGACTAACACATTGGTAAATGCATCAGTGCCAAATATGAATCCTATAGTGGCCATGCCAGTGTTGATACTATGACGAAAAATGTCCGTCGACTAACTTCTTTCCACTGACGAAAACTAAATGGAAACTAAATGAAAACTAAGCTATGGCTAAAACTAAGGCTAAAAATAAGGGACAATTTTGTCAACAAATAAAAACTAGACTAAAATGTTAGGAAGGGACTATAGTGAACAAGAGATCCAGTGTTAGTAAAAAGACACAAGTAATTTTACTGTAGATTTAGTCAACAAAACTCTTGTGATATTCAGCCGACTAAAACTAGACACTAAGACATTCCAGGGTGACTAAAAACTAAATGGAAAAACTATTCAAAAAGACTATGACAAAAACAAAAAATCTAAATGTGCTGTCGAGGATCAACACTGGGCCCATACTGGCACAGCAACACGCTGCCTCAGTGCCTAATGGATCCTAGTGGCCACGCTGGCACGGCAACAGCTACTCAAATTAGTTGTGCTTCCGTGGCCCGGGACAACAGGGCCGGCCCGGGATCAACCGCATGCCTAGCATTCTTCCAGCCACCCCTCGCCACCCCCTCCCCTCCCTCCCCTAGTCCCCTCATTACAACACTGACCTAGGCACAGCGGTGGAAAAACAAACAGCCACACAGGTATTTCCTCTAGTATGAATGAAGGGTTGAGGTGAAATGAGGTGTATATGAGGTGACTGACTGAAAAAATCACGTCGTTCTGTAATAAACCTGGATTCAGATTAATGTGGTCAAAAAAGCCACACAGTATGAAGGCCTATATAGAAACGTTTTGTTTAGTGAAACTTTCTTTCTGTTCTTCTTGGTCAGTCTTTTGCTTTAGATCCTTTTTCATTTACTCAAAAAGAGGGTAGAAGTTATGCAGGAATGCCTACTAAGTGGGAAAAAACTACTTTCTGGCCTTGAAAGCCCATACGTCCAAACAGAAAAGTCCTGTCTGATTGCATTAAACAACATTAAAACAATGTTAAACTCACTTTGCATGTTGCTTTGCCACTCGACGTGCCATTCACTTTAAGCATGCGTGTATACCCTCTATACTATCAGTTTAGTTAAATCAATATTATAGTAGTTTTGTTTTGTTCTGAAACATTTGCTACTGTTCAAATATTGTACTGATAACGGGTCGCTATTATATACCTCACTTGGATTTTCTTTTCAAATTGTCCGATGTTGCATTCGTTTTTGTAAAACTAAATGCTCGACAATGCGTCACTACATTGTTTTTTGAAAATGTGCTTTATAAATAAAAGTGAATTGATTTGATATCTGAAACGAGTACACCCTGGTGACAAGCTGCTCCGCTGAGAGCGGTACAAATCTGTATTTGTTTTGCAGAGACATTGAGTGATGAATACGTTCGGTTCGTCCCTGGAGAGAAAATTGCTCTGCCGTAAGTGCTTCCTTCAGAAGCCATACAGTGAATGCATGGCAGGCAGCCCACGTATTCATTGATGCCGGATGCAAGGCAAGGACACCAATCTCCACTCCATATTATCAGAATACCGGTATTCTGGGAATACATTTCGGAGTCGTATAAAGAATGTTCTTCTTGTTGTTGTTTGTAAAAGGTGTCTACTAACACATCCCACATTGGTTTCTATTCAACCACCCCATAGGGGAGTTTTTTAACAGCTGTTGAAAGTTGGAGTACCATCAACAACCAATATAAAAAAAGGCAAAATGTTCTAAATTTCATTATGTTTTTAAGTACTAGCATGTGACGTGTCAAACTAGGGGTTTTTCATGATTCTGAATCCATTCCAAGCATTAGTTTTGCATGACAAATACTCCTTGGGCTAAAGACATAGCCGTCATCACAAATGCGATGAGGTCAGCACATTTGGCTATGGTTGAACTTAGCCCAAGGAGTGTTTTTCGTGCAAAACTAATGCTTGGTTGTCTTTCTTTGATTTTCTGCATTTTTTTCCCTGCTTACTGATGCATGTGTCCCTAGCGATGACATCAGAGAGCGACAGTTCTGGTCTGCTTAGAGGCAGGATTCCAGAGAAGAAGGGAAGATATAACCTCATGATGTCAGCTCTGTATAGGAGTGGCCCCGGCAAACTGTGTTCTTCGGACTAGTGAAGAAACACGGGGAAGGTTGCCATTACATTAGAGAAGTCGACGGGTGGCTCTTCCAAGAGAGATTTTGCGCTCTCATTAGAAGGCGGGTGTGAGTGCCATCCAACCGTTTCTCTGAAGGTCATCAATTGAAAGTGTCCATGTCTCGGAGCCATGGAGTGGAATCATTTCTATGAATGAGTCATAGCGACATGAATGTGTTCTGCTCCTGGTCAGAAATATTACTATGGCTAGTAATATAATATTACAATAGCTAAAGTATAACATAATGTTTAAAACACCAAAAGGGGTTCCCATCCCAAAATGGATTAAGAGAAGCACATCACAACAGATCAGACCCTCCTCAGGATTGGACACCCCTTTTGGTGTTTTAAGCATTATGTTATCCTTTAGCTACTGAAAAATAGCAGATCTACAAGCTCATAGATCTGCTATTTTTTTTGAAAAATCGTGAAAATGTGGTGCAAATCTTTCAATATATATTCTTTCATAGCGGCAAAAAGTGTAACGCATAAACCTGTGGCCTGTACTTTGTAGAATGATTGTTACCATAGGTGCGCGTTTGATGAGTGTTGCGTAGAGTGGCCCTACACCTCATAATGGGCAAAAGAGGTGGCTGAATATTCAAAGATTTCCGACAAATTTTCACGATTCTTTCAGAGCAGACCTACAAGGCAAGCCGATATGCCCGAGTAATGCGTTTTATATTAACTGTACAATATGTGAAGACATTGAGGGCAGGATAAGGGGCAGCCTAGAGACCCAAGGCAGAGTGTACTTTATGAATAGTGTGGGAGTAGCACTCAAACTAGAGAGGATTCACAGAGGATTTAGACCAGCAGTTGTACCAGGCAGTAGACACTATGGCCCTCATTTATCAATCGAGTGTAAAATCTGCCACAGATTGGAGTGCAGGTTTCGTAGTACACCCACGTCGCCACGGCATTTATAAAGTGATCGCAAACAGCTGATCCTGAATTTCGTTCTGACGTTAATAAACGTGACGGCTGAAATATATCTGGCACGCCCTATGAAATCAAGCCTCGCCGTCGTTTTTGCGACAGGAACAACTGCAATACGTTTCCTGTAACCATGGTTACAGGAAAAGGTTACACCCCCCTCTCTCATACACACACACAGACGAACGCACGCACACGCAACTTGTTTTGTTGTATCTTAAATAAATGAACCTGCATGAATTAAATAAAGCTGTCTGTTTCTCCTCTCGCTTCGCTTCCCTTGCTGCCCGCCTCACCCCCCCCCACACGCACTCACATATCGCAATTTGCAAGCAACTTTCACTGTGTGTTGTTAGTTGTATATTAAATTATTAAAGTCTTTTTAATTTAATATACAACAAGATATATTAGTGAACGGAAACCTGAACCTGTGAACCATGAATTAAATAACAAATAGGCACACACACGCTGCTGTTTTGCATATAGTGCTCCTCCTGTCCTGTCCTGTCTGTCTGTCTCTCTCTATCACTGTGGTCCGTCCGTGACCATTGACCAACTGACCATGCACGTTCGACAGTCTATTTAGATTGCCTCGCAGTCGCTAGTCGCTGTCAACTGTCAATATATGAATGTGAAGCGGCCAAAACCGTAGCCTCATGTGGCTGCATGGCACTGGTGGTGGTGGTGGTGGTGGTGGGCTGGCTGGGTAGCCTATACTATCTCCTATGCTGTTCCCACTTGCGCTGGCACGGTAGGCTACATTTGGCATTCGAGCGACGCGTCGGGTTTATTAAACGAGGAGGAGATTGCACATACCGTAACTCCATCGGCCTGCTGTAGATTAGGCTACAGTATAGGCTACCCACGTTAATTGGGACTCTCAGTCATGGAAATATTTCAGCACAGACAGCCCAAATCCTTGCATGTATGCGCTCATGCAAAACACTGTTTAAATGGCTTAAGCATCCAACTTGCAACATTGTTTTGAATAGCGCAATTTTATCTCCTACTAATTTCATAATGACACAAAGACACATCGTTGACTTTTTTACATGTATTCCATATACATACCTGTAGGCCCTACAGTTTTATCTAAACATTTTAGGAGTGAATACATATATGTTTAGATGCCTGTGACAGCCTCTCAGCTGGTCAAACAATGCTGCTCCGCTGTTCTACGACAGAAAAACAGGTGAGGACAAATCGTACGCCAGCTGCCGACCAGACGTGAGTTTTGAACTTTGTCAAGTTCAATTTCAAGCTTTGCCGGAAATGGTAAATGCCGAAAATGTCGGTAATTTCGGCGTGCACCCATATTTTGGCGTACGCACGGTTGATAAATGAGGGCCTATAACACTAACCTCAAAGTAGTTTATATGGGAACTCTATGGGAACACAGAGCAGCAGTCGTACCCAGACAGACAGCAGAGAGCTCTAGGGCTCAGAGTATAGCAGTACTTGTGCGCAAAGGCACAAGTTGGCATCTCGAGAGTGCATTTCTAGTTCATGATTGCTTTGTCCCTGTGTCCAATGGACCTGCATCTGAACGAAGTGGATGTGTGGATGACTTTCTTTGGAACGTGCCCAGAATATAAATCCTCGTGTAGGTGTTATCGTGTTGGTAATTTGGTATATCCTTATTAACCTCAGACCCCCAAACTTCAATGATGTCTGTTCCACCAAAGCCAACTACTATAGGCTGAATGAGAAAATGAAGCCAGGCACCATGATAAAATCTGCAAATCAGCACAGAAGAATTATCGGCATGGTATTACTTTAATTACCATTATAATAACATCCCATGATCCCACAATAAAACTCTTATTTGCCAAGCCACAGCTCGCAGTCTGTGCGTGCGTGCGCGTGCGTACGTGTATGGAATAAAGCAAAATAAAAATCTCAACACTGAAAATGTAAATGATGTTGGTATGTCCATAGACCATATTATGTTTCTGGAAGATGCTTCTAAACTTAGTTTGATCACTTAGTTCAAATACTCTTTTCTTTTTTTTTTTTTATATATTTTTTATCCCACGATTTTGTAACCCATTTTTCGCCCCTGTGTCAATCATCTACTGTGATCCTGGGCTCTACACACCCTCCGCCAACCTGGGGAGAGCAACGGACTTAACTCATGCTTCCTTCATGCTTGAGTGTCCAAGTTGCTCCTTTACACCTGACAGGGGGGAGTTTCCCTGGTTGGACGTAGCGCGTGAAAGGAACACGTTATTCCAACGGGTTCCTTTCCCCTCCATCAGGCGCCCCGGCTGGCCAGGGGGAGGCAGTTTAGAGACCAGGATTACTGCATGTTTTTGTGAGGGTACCTACCCTAGGGGACACGGGGAGAACATGCAAACTCCACACAGAAAGGCCCTTTCGCCGACCCCGCCTTCGGGTATGGGCACTGATGACGCGGAGGAGGAAACACGCCGCCAGCACCCACAGTGCCCCGAGCGGGAATCGAACCCAGGACCTTCTAGCTGTGAGGCGACAGCACTACCAACTGTGCCACCGTGCCCCTCAAATACTCTTTTCTAATATACTTATCTTAAAATATAGCTAATGACCGAAAATAGCCAATCTACAAGCTCACAACACGTCGCAGCGCGACATGTTGTGATCTTGTAGATCTGCTATTTTCGGTGCTATGGAATCCAAATAACTGAAATCAGTCGTGAATTGAACCTTCGACCAGAACATTCATTCACTGACTTCAAGCTGGCTCCGTGACGCGTAAAAAAAACGCACAACGATATTCGTCTTACGGTAACGCGGCAATACACAAAGTAACTACAAACCCAATGCAGAAAGGTGTACAGCTTATTTTGTCTTCATATCACTCTTTCCGATGACATCAATGCCACTCATCTCGTACCATATACCCACAAACCCACGGGTCCATGCGTTTGTTCCAACGGACCAACAGTCCGACAGGTAATATTATGACACGCGACACAAGTGTAATGCATTATCGTGGCGCGGTACCCATTATGCATACCGTCAATAAATACTCCATAATAATAATGAATTGCATTTTTATAGTGCTCAAAGCCCAATTTACAAATGGTTCATTCATTCATACAGTCGAACAGTCCACGCCGGCGTCCTCACTTCCCACATTCACACACCAACGGTGGCGAGCTCACACACCGACCGACTCATTGGAGGCAACGTAGGGTTCAGTGTCTTGCCCACGGACACTTCGTCATGTGGACAGGAGGAGGAGGAGCCGGGATTCGAACCTCCGACCCAGGGATCATTGGACGACCTGGCCTGCTCTGCCTCCTGAGCCACAAGCCCGCCCCACTTCAATCAATCTATATCAAACCCTACCCAAAACAGCACGCGGACGCCACAGGTGATTCTTTTAACCCGCCACACCACAGGTTAGTTTAAACCCGCAGCATGTGTCGGGAGCCACGGGTGGTTTTTAACCCCAGTTTTAACCCGCAGCGACGGTGTTTTTTCCGACTAATGACCGTAGGACTGTTGTGTATTGTCTCTATAGCCAACGTATGCACCCTGAACGACAAACCCGCAGCACAGCACACCACCAAACCTACTGCTGCACATTAAAACGCTAATAACATACTAATGGTAGAAATAATAACGATGATCAATCAGTGTAATGGTTTACATGAGGACACAGGGCTGTGTGAGTAATAGTACAGAGAGTAGAGACGAGCATATGTGGGGCTGGCGACATGTTTGCACATTATCACACACACACCACCACACCTCTCCTCATGTGCACCAGCACTCAAGGGATACAATGATGAAAAAGGCAGTGTTCGACAAATCAAACGAAGCAAGTACACCCCCCGGCCCCCCCCCCCCACACACACACACACACACACACGCACACAAACCAACAGACGACGTAAATTAACAGAGAATATCTAAACGGGGGCTTATTGTTTTGTGGTTTAAAGGAGGGGACGGGGGTCGCTTTCTTTCTTTCTCATCACATCACATGCCGCCTGCCTGCAGCCCCGAGACAAAGAAAGACCACAGCTTCCCCATTCTGTTGGGCTTCTGTGTGTGTGTGTGTGTGTGTGTGTGTGTGTGTGTGGACTGAGAACGTCAAATCACTGCAAAACGAGGGACACGCATCATGGACATCATTGGACTTGGACACACACACACACACACACACACGAGAATGGAATGTAATTATTCATTTTTTTGCCAATGAGTTACACACAGTTCTGTGTGAGGTGTTTGTTGGCAGCTGGCCAACCTGTCAAGAAGAAAAGCGTACCTATGCATGCGTGTGTCTGTCAGTGTGTAATTGCGAACGCAGTGAGCACTTACTATGAGACCTAGCAGATCATGTCTGTCTGTCTGTCTGTCTGTCTGTCCCGCTTTTGTGCCCATATATGGAGCTGAGTGATTTGTGTCACCATGACTCAGCCATAACCATATAAGGAGTCCCCAAAGCAGCTATACGTCCAAAACCCAAATATGTACGAGCTGCGTTCGCTTCCCGCGTTTGCGCGTCTTACTGGTATCTGTGTTATGTGCATATACTATTAAACAACGCAATGCAAGGGTTTGCACTTTGCAGGTGACACATATCAAGCATTGTCAAGACGTCGGTGTGATGCTTTGTTCTGTGTTTAAACCAAAAAGTAACAGGCTGCCTGCTAGAGGAAATGAGCTAGCTATATAGCCCCCGTGGTAGCCTGGGATCAGAGCACACAGCCACAGGGCAGCGTGCGTACAGCCATGGAGCTGAACAACCAACCCCGCTGAGAAGAAAGGAGAGGAAAGGCTGTGTTTTTGGACTAGCATATAGAATGTGTTTTCTATCAGCTCGCATTGGAGAAAACTGTCAGTCGGACACACTGAGGCAACTTCACAGTCATGCACACTACCACCACGCACGGCACAAAGCATTGGTGAGGAGGGGCAAGAAATAAGAGAAAATAAACAAGAGACTTTTCTGGGTTTTTTTGCAGAAGTAGGTTTAGTTTCGTGCAGAGCACAGCAACTCCAAGACAGGAAATGGTCGGGGGAAAAAAGGGCAGGTTTAAATAGCGGGTATAGAGAACTCAGACAGGAAGACTTGAAAGAATGAGAAACATTCAGCGCCGGAGGGCAGTCTGTGTGTGTGTGTGTGTGTGTGTGTGTGTGTGTGTGTGTGTGTGTGTGTGTGTGTGTGTGTGTGTGTGTGTGTGTAGGTGTGTGTGTGCAGGTGTGTGTGTGCAGGTGTGTGTGTGTGTGTGTGTGTGTGTGTGTGTGTGTGTGTCTCTTCCAAATCCCAGTCCAAAAAGCTGGGTTCAACTTCAGAGGTAAATGAATTAATAACTCAAAGCAAATAACAGCAGAAGCGAGGCAAGGATGATGCTGCCAAAAAACTTTTTTGGATTCGCTCCACTGCCTCTCAAAGTCCCCAAGGACCCCAGCAGTCGTAAGTCAGAAGTACAGTATAGTTATGATAGCGTCACAATTATTTTAACCACTTCTTTATCCATGTATATATAGGCTACATTGGCTATTCAAAAATAGCAGATGTATACAAGCTCGCACAGCAACATTTTTTCTTCTCTTCTGGCTCTCTCTCTCTGGCTGGCACAAAACAATTTCAGATGTGTGTGTGTGTGTGTGTGTGGGGGGGGGGTGTCCATGGCCAAATACATATCAATTTGGGCACTAAAAAAGTTTAAGGACCAACCAGTGATTTTTTTACTCAACCAGGAGGGGGGGGAGTGAGTGAGTGGAGAGAGACCCCCCCCCCCCCCCGTCAAAAATTAATTCCATTTTAAAAAGTGCCAAATGTCCCTGAAAAAAACAGCAGCTATCCCCACTTGCCCTGTCGGCCACACGGGACCTTCACATGTTGTTTTCAAGCTCTCTCTCTCTCTCTCTCTCTCTCTCTGTTTTTTGGGGAGGTTCAAATATGTTTGCTCTGCTGCTAGACAGACTAGACACAGTTTTCCTCATATACTAGACTAGATAGAGTTCCTGTCCTTATGAAAGAAAGGAACGGGTCGGCACGGCACGGTCGGGTCGCCCCCCCGGGTTCGGGTTCGGACAGCCAGCGCGAGCGACCGACCTGCGCCATCTTTGAGAGAGAGAGAGAGAGAGAGAGAGAGAGAGAGAGAGACTCAGAGAGACTCAGAGAGAGAGAGAGAGAGACTGAAACAAAGAGGAGGAGAGCAGAGGAGGGGCTCGAACCGCTGCCTTTAATAACTTCACACACAACAACAACAACGAAACAGAACAAAGGCAAAACAAACAACAACACGGAAGGAAGCCGTGTTTGTTTGTTTTGTTTGTTTGTTGTCTCTGGTTCTTACCGTTAGTTCCATGTATGCTCGTTCCCAGTAGTAGTAAGAGCGCGAGGCAACACGGTATCGCATCCATCGTGGCTTTTTTGTCCCTTTCCTCTCTCTCTCTCTCTCGGTTGTTAGTCCACACACTGACTGCACACACTACTACGATTACACACTGACTGGACCTCCCTCTACCTCCCCCTCTCTCTCTCTTCTCTATCTCTCTCTCTCTCTCTCCCTCTGTGTATGCCTCTCTCTCTCTCTCTCTCTCTCCCCCTCTGTGTATGCCTCTCTCTCTCCCTCTGTGTATGCTTCCCTCTCTCTCTCTCTCTCTCTCTCTCTCTCTCCCCCTCTCCCTCTGTGTATTTCTCTCTCTCTCTTTCTCTCTCTCTCTCTCCCCCTCTGTGTATGTCTCTCTCTCTCTCTCTCTCTCTCAGACAGTGGTGGCTGAGTCAGTGTGGGGAGAGACAGATGCGCGGCCATTGGCTGGGAGCTCCACCACGCCCCGCCCACGGTGGCCCCGCCTCCACGGTGGCGTGTGTGTGTGTGTGTGTGTGTGTGTGTGTGTGTGTGTGTGCAACTGCAAACCGCTGTCTGGATATAAACAGGCTGTTGCTACCATAGACTGGTTTAAAACAGCGTTGTAATAATAGGCACGTCTTGATTTTACCACCGATATATCATATCTGGTCTTCATTTAGTTGTTTCTATTATTTCACTCCCGTTGATTGATTGATTGATTGATTGAACAAATTAATTTCACAGTTTGTAGAATGGGTACATACAATAGGTCAATACAAAAACTGCTACTTTTGAGGATAGAACCAGCTGGGTCCTCCATTTTCAATTCATCAGAACATTTAATGACAGGGATGCTCCGATACAGACATGGCTGATTCCGAAATTTGAAAATTTCGGATAAAATGATGTCCACAATTCCATCCATGCTGTTTGATTGATTGAAATATGTATTAACAGTTTGCAGTACATTTCAAGAACAAACTAAATATAAAGACTGAACTGTGAGTGGACGACCCAATTAAGCATTACACTTGTTTACAAGAGGGTTCACCTTGTTCAATTCATCAAAACATTTAGAGACGTACGAACAGATAACATGCAGGCAAACTTATCGGAAGCATCTCTATGACGTACAATACAAATCATATATACAGTTTAAAAAAGGGAAAAACATGTACAGTATGGAACGGAGAAATGGGGGAACTTTTTTTTTTTACAGGGGCCATCAAATTGCAGCCACCCGTAGGTGCTCTTTGAGAGCGGTTCCAAAGGAGTGTAGGGATTCACATTTATTTTTTCACATTTAAAGACCTAGCAAAATGAAATACTTAATAATTTGTCACACTTTTAGACCACACCTGTGGTCATCATATGGGCAAAGCTAACAATGGGTGCCAAAAAAATGGGAACCTTTTAATTTTTGTGTATGTTTATATAAAGAATTCACACCCGTGTGAACCGAGTGGTGCAACTCCCCTCCCCCCTCCTCTCTCTCTCTCTCTCTCTATCTCATTAGCAGGCAACAGTGCAGCACTCTCTCTCTCTCTCTCTCTCTGTTTCTGGCAAACAGCTCCCCTACTGGTACTCATTATGGTGCTCATACATGCATACATGAACACATAAATGAACACAGGCGGACACTCCGAACTTGAACTACACGTGGTTTGTTGAACTCCCTCTGGTGTTGTGATTGTTGACATTGAAGGGACATTTCACCGCAGGAAGAATGCAGTAACTCAATGTTAATAGAATTTGTAGTAGATAACGGTAGCGCAATTTGAACCCTATACGGCCAGAAAAATAATGAAGTCTGTGTGACGTGTGTTTGTCTAGGGGGTTTGTCTGGATTGCTGAATTCCTATACAATGCCCATAATGCTTTAGTGCACTTCCGAGGCTGCATGGCGGTGTGACTTTGTAGTTCAGGAAGGAAGTCAGACCAAATTCTCATGACAGGTTTTTTGGTCATGAACATGAGATCATGACTAAAATTACTTAAAAAAAAAAAAAACATATTACACACATAAAAACCCCCAGGAAAGTGTTTCTCGTTTCCTATAAACATCATTAAAATAAGCTCTGGGTGCAGAAAGGGTGGCCCTTGGCTTTAAGGAAGTATTTTGACAGGTCTTGGTGCTGTATAGTAGCGAATCTTGTAGACCTGCAGGCCCATTGCAAGTTGCTGCATGTATACTCTGTCGTCAACCCTCAATTTAACAATCAACTGAGAGCCCAAGGGCCCCTGGGCCACGGCCCCACTGGCCCCATGGCTAATTTGTCCCTGTCCAAAGCTAACCCGAACTGCATGCCAACTTTACACCAGACTGTATGATATTGTCAGTGACATTCTATGATAATTTGAAGGCTCACACATACTGCTATAGTTTTTAGGTAGTGTCTGTGATTACGCGCACGCACGCGCGCGCGCACACACACACACACACACACACACACACACACACACACACACACACACACACACACACACACACACACACACACACACACACACACACACACACACACACACACACACACACACACACACACACACACACACACACACACACACACACACACACACACACACACACACACACACACACACACACACACACACACACACACACACACACACACACACACAGCAAAGATCCCTTGACCTACCATGCTGTCCAGTCCTTGGTGACTGTGACAGAGATTGATGATGGTCTATTGTTTGAGGTCTTTCTGGGCACTGCATGGTCCTGCATACACTACCACGGCACGCACGCACGCACGCACGCACGCAGGCACGCAGGCACGCACACTCTCAAATGTTTTACTTAAGTAAAAGTATAAAGTATCAATACTACAATGTACTCCGTTACCAATAAACGTCCGGAATTAAAAACTTACTTGAGTAATTTAAAGGGCAAGAATATATTGGCAATCAAAAAGTACCAAAAGTAAAAGTATACTCATTATGCAGAATGTCTCATTTAATTTGGAAAATAGCAGATCTGCAAGCTCACATTGTGTCGCATTATAGATCTGCTATCTTCAAATCATAATGCTCAACATGTATTTAAGGCTGAAGTGGTTAATGCGTGTTTTGTAAAGAAAATTATAATAATCCACAAATAAAAGTATAGTACATTATTTTGCCTCTGAGATGTGGTGGAGTAGAAGTAAAAGTATTGGAAATTGAAAATGTACTCCAGTAAAGTATATACAAACACCTCAAAATTGTACTTAAGTAAATGTACTTATACACTGCCGGTATTATGGGAACTGTAATGCGAGTTCCCAGAAGATCTCACATGAAAAGCGGGAGGGGCGAGCTGACATTATGGGAACTGCAGTGACCTCAACAGCAAAGCAACGCGCAGTGAGAGGTTCCTTGCGAACAACGCGTTGCATCCGTGGATGTGAACTTCCCTCCATCCATGCAGGACATTATAATACAACAGGAGCCATATGAACCCACCTAGAAACCTTAGGTCATCTGGGGCTGGCCTACGAATTGTTCACCCCATAGTTGGCACAAAACATGGTGAAGCCTATATAGCATTTCACTACTATGTGCACCACACAAACCCTGAACAATATTCCATGCAGGTTGCATTAGGAAATCCATAACTATAGGTGTTTTTTTTTTTTAAACACAATTTAAAAACATGTATTTAACATTGATGTCTAACAACAGCTATAGGTCTTGCCTGGGCCTTAGCTGGGCTGTCATTTATTTTTGGGTGGGAGTATTTGTTCTAATGCATATGCTCATTTATCTTTATCTTTTGTATCTAATTATATTTGTCATTCATCTTTAAAGTGCATTGTTGCACGCTGTATTTGCTTTCATTCTGTAAAGCACTTTGATGCTATTTGCCTTGCCTTGCCTTGCCAGAACGCGTCAGGCAAGCTCGCAGGCTCGTCAAATATTCTAGGCACCCACAGACTGTAGTGTCTTCAGAGCCACTGGAAGTGGATTGCTAAATGACTTCCTATACCCTGGACAATTCTCATTTAGACCTGCGGCAGAGTCTACAAAGGCCTTAATCAGCTAGTAAAGCTTTTCGTGTCAATTAGGACTCCCAAGCCGAGATGTATAATCATGGCCGCAGTCCAACCATCTGAAAATGTTTTGAGCCAGGGACGCCCAGAAGGGAAGATTTGTCTTAAAAAGAAAAAGCAAAGTAAATAGCAGAGCTGTGAGCGTGTAAGTCTGCCATTTGTTTTTAGAACCACATGTTCTAATCTAAATCCCAAGAGTTTTCTGAAAAACCTATGTAGCTATTCATATAGAATCTAAAATATCACCCATACTAATAGCGATCAAGCCCGGGGCAATGGCCTTCATTCACATTGTGTCATTCATCATGGCTGATGCCCAAAATGTTTCGCAACGTAATTGAAGCGCAGGCCAGTTCTGGAGAACCTCTGACCCAAACCAACTTTACATTCGACAATGCAGTCCCTTGGAGTGTATATTGTGAAGGCAATTGGTTGTATTGTTTCCCCCGAGATATGCAAAGGACGCACGTACATACAGTACTGTACAGAAACACAGAAGACACTCTTGTGGAATTTATAGACTAGTGTGTGCGTGTCAAGTACCACCATAACGGATGTTAAAATGCAGGAGCGTATAACTGCCTTTTTTGTTCCATTCCTAGAAGCCAATTAGATTAGATTAGATTAGATTAGATTCAATGTATTGTCACTGCAATTAATGCTGCTGCTCTGACAAAACAAATCACTAATGAGCACAACTAATGAGCACAACTGATGATATTACTGATTCTCACATTCTCAAAACAAGTCAATTTCAACCAATTGCTTGGTCAGAAGAACTACCTGTATAGTAGTAGTAGTAGTAGTAGTATAGTAGGCTAGAATTTCATTCCACTTTTGTCTTTTTTCTCTCCTCGCGCCACGCTAGTACCAGTGGTTGGGAACCTCTGGTATAGAGGGTATGCGCAGGCATAAAGTGAGTGGCAAATCGAGGCAAAGTGAGTTTAACGTCATTTAATGCAATCAGATAGCACTTTTCTGTTTGGACACATGGGCTAGCTGCCAAGGCCAGAAAGTAGTTTTTTGCCACGCAGCAGGCGTTCCCGCATAACTGACTCCATAGTTCAGTTGGGTTTATGATGTTCAGTAGTTGCGTTGTGTCCCTGACTGTATGTCGTGTCCCTTTTTGCCTCTATGATTTCCTGTTTTTGGCTATACAGAAGTGTATATATTTGTACGTCTCTAAAGGTTTTGATGAATTGAAAACGGTGGGACATCTTGTAAACACATGTTAATGCTTTTACGGTGTCGTCCACTCACAGTTAACAGTTTTTGTATTGAGCCGTGCTTGAAATGTACTGTAATTCTGCAAACCGTTAATAAATACATCAATCAATCAACCGTGACCGAAATCTAGCCCTATTCGGGAATTTCAAATGGTCTGACATAAGGTAGACTGCACTGCATATAAATTAGACATGAACAATGCATGCGCACATGACTAGACTAAACTTAGTACACTCTCAATATGAAGAAACGGTAACCATGCATATTTAATAAAAAAAAAGTGAAACCATTTGTTCAAATAAACTTGTCGTTGCTGTCTCAGTGTCAGTGTCTGTTATCAAACATAGCACCCCCACACATCCGTCGAGCAGCAGTCCCTCAAAGGATGCTTCAAAAGGTCAAAGACTCTCCCCATCTACCAATCCATGCAGACATTTTCAACCCACCCACTGCTCGACTCCCATCGAGACGACCAATTTGGAGGAACCCCCCCCCCCCCATCAGCTGACTTCACCATCAAATCAGCTTGGAAAAGGGAATGGGAGTCCAATGAGGTCCCAAACAAACACCTGGTGTCAGACCACAACCAACAGGTCCCTGGCACCACCACCCTCCCAAGGAGACAGTGGTCTACGCTCAATAGATTCAGGACTGGACATCATGGCCCCTGCTTGGCCAGCCTCCACAAATGGGGCAGTATAGAGCCCAAGCCCACTGTGTGTGGTGTGGTGTGGAGCAAACTATGAAGCACATCATAGAAGTTTGTCCTCTCCAAAGACTGGAAGGAGGATTAATTACCCTCCACACAGCAGACCAGGAGGCAACCGCTTGGCTTAAGGACTTTGCATTCGCTAAATAAATAAATAAAGTGTCTGCATGGCAGAAACCTCTTATCTCCAAATTCTATAACTTTTTGTGTTTTTCTTTCTTAAATTTGTTTGCAAATGAATTCCCTACTTGATCGTACTTATATACAGCGCCACACAAACATATCAAAAGTAGCATATCGGCACGCTCGGAGCTTTTGAGCTGAAAAGTAACAGGTTTTTGATCATATTTAGGTTTCCACCCGACAGAGAAAATGGAACTCTCTCCCCTTAGAGATTCGTCAGACTCCTACCTTGGACTCTTTCAAGTCTGCACTGAAGAGACATTTGTTTACTCTGGCTTTTGGCAACTAGTTTGATTGTTTTGTTTTTTGTTTTGTAAAGCGTCCTTGGGTTTCTTGAAAGGCGCTATATAAATTCAAGTTATTATCATTATTATTATTATTATAACAAAAAAAAAATGCCTATTCATACTGAAGTATGAATAGGCATTCTAGGCGGGGACACCTTTTGGTGTTTTAAGCATTATGTTATACTTTAGCTATTGAAAAATAGCAGATCTACAAGCTCATAGCACAGCACCGAGTGCCGCACTACGAGCTTGTAGATCTGCTATTTTTGAAAAATCGTGAAAATGTGGCGCAAATCTTTGAATACCGGTATTATATATTCTTTCAGACCGAACGTTTTTCACTCAAATCCTTGCGTCCTGGAACAACATTTTCAGATGGGGGTCGGCAGCCAAAAACTATTTATTTCTACGTAAAAATTGTATTTATTTTCTGCCATCCGGTTGCTTGACGACCAACCAGAGTGCATTGTGGTTCGTTTTCAATTGTGTGAAATTTTCGGGAATATTGAGTGCCCTAAATATGAACTGTAGAAGCCGGCAGACACTACAAAAGTAGTCCACTCTATAATCCTTTTTGCAATCTCTCTCACTTCAATTCGAATAGCTTTTATTGACATGACAAGCATTCACATAATATATTTTGCCAACAGTGTGATACAAAATCAAAATCAAACAACACAAGGAAAACATGGGCAAAATGACATTCTTCTATTCCTGCATAGTTACAGTAGAGATGAATTGTGTTCACCCATTGTCCCTCCTTTTGTGGCAGGGCTGCTACATATTTTGCTGCCAACCTTGAACATTCGGCTTTCTCACAAGTAGGTGATTGCCTGGATGGAGTCAAACTGTGTAAATTGTACTTTAGCGCACCTCTTTTTGTGAATTCACGGTGACGGTAGTAATTGTCTGCCCTCTCACTCTCTCTCTCTCTCTCTCTCTCTCTCTCTCCAATTCAAAGGGGCTTAGGCATGAGAAAACGTAATTACATTGCCAAAAGCAAAAGTGGAACAAGACAATCAAGATAAAACAATGTATGTATGTAATAAATACATTCACTATAGTATAAAAAAACATTTGCGACAAGTAGCAGCAATTAATTCAAATGTAATTGAATTAAAGTTAGTTGCTCTGAGGTAATTTGCTGTGAACAGTGCAGGGTATAAACACAGTGTAAACACAATGATTTGTATTCCTTATGGTTCTGGTTCTCTCTCTCTCTCTCTCTCTCTCATTCATTAACTACTAGCCTGTTCAAATGCTCCCCCTTGAAATCACATTGATTGCATTGAATTAACTGAAAGTGTTTAACCAGGATATGCATTAACCTCTTCTGCACTTTATATTCACTTAGACTACAAGATATGAGCTGAGCTTGCAAGATCTGCTTTTTGTCAGGTGACATACAACAGCCCCGTTTTGAATAGCGACCTATAGTCATAAGCCAATGGGAGCCGCCGCCTATAAGCCAATGGGAGCCGCCCAAACACCGCTATAGCCAATCGCGTAGTAGCGACCTATAGTCATGATTGGCGGCCTCCTATAAGCTATGGCACGGGCACGGCGGAAGTCTGCAAATCTGCAATGCACAGACCACACTCTCAACCACAGACATATATAAACACCCAGACCACACTCTCAACCACAGACATATATAAACACCCAGACCACACTCTCAACCACAGACATATATAAACACCCAGACCACACTCTCAACCACAGACATATGGTTGAGACGCAAACACCGCAGCGGAGCGGAGCGCCTGATAACACCGCCTAATGTTATGAGCAAACTGGAGAGCAGGAAAGATGCTATAACGGAGCCAGCTTTGTTTGTTTCACCTGCAGGCAAATATGACTATGTAAATAGTTCTTGTCTCATATTAGTTCCTCTTTTCTCTGCGTGTTGGCTCACTGACTGGAAACACTCTGCTATACGCCACTGGGTCTCAAACTCACGAGTGTCCTCGAGTGGGTTCCAACAAATGGCCCAGACGGGTGTGCAGAAATGGAACCATGTGTACACTCCGAGTTATGGGGGTCCTTGAATTTAAAAACGTTTGAGAACCATACTCTATACTAATACTATACTAATATACTCCGAGGCGCTAAAGCTTAGTGTCGTAATAATGTCATAATGTGCCTTATCCACTTTCAGCTGGAGAACAGCCTATATAGTATGCTTTGAATCTCTCTCTCTCTCTCCCCCCCTCTCCGTGCCAGGCATGCAGTGTTAACCCCTTTTGGTGTTAGCATCATGTTATGCTTTAGCTATTGAAAAATAGCAGATCTACAAGCTCATAGCGCGCCACCGAGTGGCTCGCTACGAGCTGGTAGGTCTGCTATTTTTGAAAACTGTCAGGATTTAGAAGACATTTTTAGAATCTGATCTCAGGTCAAAATGTGTTAAAGAACCACCATTCTTCTGTGCGTTAGAATCTGGTCTCAGGTCAGAATGGGTTAACTTTACGGGAACGCGCTGTGCCCTGTCCTCCTGCCCATGGGATCATCCCATCCCCCGTGACGCCACGCTCAGATCTGGTGGTGCGGCTGGACAGATGCCAACGGAGGGCAGGGATGGTTGGCGTTGCAGGGTGGCCCTCCATCTCTCTCGTCTTAGTCTGTTATTTTTGGTCGCAGAGATCTGGCCCTAAAAAGATCGACCCCCCCCCCCCCGAGCTGGTGTGTGTGTGTGTGTGTGTGTGTGTGTGTGTGTGTGTGTGTGTGTGTGTGTGTGTGTGTGTGTGTGTGTGTGTGAACTTACATTGCGTCACCTAATGGCCTAAGAGTAATTGCTTTAAGAGTTTTTCCAGGAAAAAATAAATACAAAATGTTCCGAACGGATATTTCTTAATCATTTCACCAAAAAGAAAAAAACGTTTATAACAATTAACATAAAAATAACACTGCCTGTCAGTCATGTAACATAAGAGGATTAGATACAATTAAGTATAGGATTCAACCTGACTTAGGCCAATGTACTTACTGACTTATGTGAGTTATGACTTACACACAGTATACAGTAGGCAATTTTCTTTTGGCCTATAAGTCACAAAACCATGTGACGCACAGTAGGCAACAATATTGCGGCCTAATTAAGTCGCACTGTTGAGATAGGCCAATTTACTAAAAGGGTATACGGGGATCAGCATAATACTTTACAATTAGACGATTTTACCAGAGATGGCCTGCAGTGTCATGAGGAGCTGACTTAATTAAAGCAACATTTCACCAAGAAACTGCAGTCACTCAATTCTAATAGTATTTGTAGGAGTAGATAACAGTAGCACAATTTGAAATGTACACCCTATGGCCCAGTGTGTTTGACTATAGGGTTGGACTGGATTGCTGAATTCCTACAATGACCACAATGCATTGGAACACTGCCCCTCCTTGTGGAGAGATGGGGAGGAGTGACTTGTAGTCCAGGAAGGAAGTGGAGGGAGCCCTGCATTTTCATGACAAATTAACTGACTAAAAAATTCAATATCTAAAGAACACATATTATACTCACAGAAAACGCCCAGAAAAGTGTTTATTGTGTCGTAAACAGCATTAAAATAAGATCTGGTTGCAAAAGGGGCCCTTTAAGCCAAAAAAATATTGTCCTAAAAAAGATGAATGACGATTGGTATACAGTATAGTTACATCTTCAAGGCCTTGCCACGATAGGCCTATAATACACTGTGGTGTACTGGTGTTGAACCTAGAAGAAAACCCCATGAGTGTCTCCGTTTCCTCTAATCCTCACCGCAATCGACAAGCTCATCATCAACCACAAATCGGATCCGGGCTAAGCGCCAGCGGTTTCTGATTCTGAATGCACTCTAGCTTTCGGCCATCTAATATTCTCCCGAGGGCCTGCAATGCATGCAGCGGAGAGAGGGTTCCCGTGCCGTTAGCCGTATACCCAAAGCGGCTGGAAGGGCTGGCTGGCTGTGGGCTGCGCGTCTACTCTTGGCCAGGCACTTAGCACCTTTTTATGGCACGGCCCTCACTTCCACCGGCCGCGCGGTCTCGCCCGTCAGATCGGGTTCCCCCCCCGCGTGCGCTGGCCCCGGTGGTTATTCGCTTTGAAGAGCAAGTGATATATGGAGATGTCTGTCATATAGCACGGCTCATGACTAACAGCCTCCTCTGGCGCCAGGAGCTCTTAATATCTTTTGAAGTCCAGAAGGCTCAGAAAAGATCCCTGCACCGCGGCTGACTCTCTCTCTCTCTCCGAGATGGATATTAAATACTTGTAGATTGAGGGCAGGGGGGGGGAGAGAGAGAGAGAGAGAGAGAGAGAGAGAGAGGGGGGGTGGAAGAATATATTCTCCAGCTAAAAGTGGATAAGGTGCATTATGACACTATTACGACGACAATATAGTTTATAGTGCAGTGATTCGGTTTTTGCATGAGCGACCGGCCCCCCTCTGGTGGTACGCATGAGGAGTCGCCCAAAAAATAAAGGACAAAATAAAAGTGGAATGAAATATTTATATTAATACATTCTTCTGACTGAGCAAGCAATTGGTTGAAATTGGCTCTCTAGTGCTGAAATGGGCTTGGCAGCGGCCGCGCATCTATATAGCCGAGAAGATTTGAGGACGGATTAATCACAAGATTAGAAATGTCATCAGTTGTTCTGATTAGACAGAGTTTGGTCAGAACAAAAACAAAACAATTCAAAAGAATAAATTAAATGTGTTGTGCAGATGAATATGGGAGGGCTATACGCTCCTGTATTTTAACATCAGTTATTATGGTGGTATATATACTTGGAGAGACAGATACTTTCCGAGGCGGTATACTTGGTATAAAACTTGAGAACCACAGGTTTCTTTTTTCATTTATTTCTTTTTGCTTATACCTGTACAGGGCCATCATTTGTGAACCCACTCAAGGACACTTTGAGTTTGAGACCCACTGATGTAGGCCTATAGAGTGTTTCCAGTGAGCCAACATGCACAGCTGACTCTGTTTGACCAGAATGGAACAAACCTCTTACTGTACAGCCATATAGACAAATCCACGGAGCAGTGCCCTCATGCCCTGCAGGGCAAAAATATATGAATCCCCCATATTCGCCCCTCTCTCATCCTGTCGTCCCTTCACAATAAAGCGGTTCCCTTTTACCTCCCTATGCCGCACATTTTATCCATCATGGCCTATTAAAAGGAAATAAGTGTAACTTAAAGGGATAGTTAAGATTTTTTTTTATCTTAAGCTGTATATGAAATACTTGCAGCCATTAATATCAGTTGCAAGTCTACAAATTGATTGCCAGGGACTCCTCTATCACACAGAACTATGTTTTTGAGGGGCGCTATAGCGCCTCCTATATACAGGTTTAATGTTTTTTTTTTTTTCTTCTTTTTTTGTTTGTTTGTTTTGTCCATGTTTGTTTTGTCTGATAGTATACGTCATAAAATATGTATATATATATATATATTGCGCCCCTCACTTCACACAGGTGTGATTTTTTGAGGGGTGCTAGCCTCTCAAATGTTTGTTTTTAGTTTAATGTTTGTTTTAAAAACGCTATTGACAATGGACAGAAATTAATGTTTGTGTAGTTCAATGTTTGTTTTAAAAACACCATTGACAATACAGAGAATTAAATTTAGTTTGGTTCACATCATCATACATGAAGATGATAAGAGCGCCCCTCACTTCACACGGGTGTGATTTTTTTGTGTCCATATCACTACGTCCAAAAAATAGTTCCATGTGATAGAGGGGTCAAAGTTGAACGAAAGTTGCACTAATACTTTATTAATATAGGTCAACAATACCAATGACGCTAGTTTTGTGGATTCATTTACTTTCACTGCGTGGCCCCAGTGCCCCCCACAAAAGGACCGGAACTACTTAATATTCACCAACCCAGAGCAGAACTCCCACCACGAGACTCGGGCAATCAATGAATACAGTTACAACCACTATAGTATATTAATGGCAAGTATTTCATACAGCTCAAGTTAAAAAATGGTGAACTATCCCTTTAACAGCGTGGGAGAGAACAAGGCAGAGAGTGAGCGAGAGAGACAGGGCGAGAGAGAGAGGGCCTCGGTGCCCTCTGATCTGAGCAGTAACACATCTATACAATGAAACTACGGTATAAGGAAACACTATAGAATGCTATGTCTATAGTTTGTCTACATAATCTTCTATCTCAATTACATATTTTAGCCGTAAGGTTGTCGAGGCTAGGTAAGTGCTACGGGCTAAGGTGCATGGAGTCTGAAGAGGTGAGTTTTCTGACTATGTCGGAAGATTGGGAGTCCCACAGATTACAACCACACACGGAGGTTTTGAAAACATGACCAATGACAAAAAACTCCCATATCTGCTGGGCGAAGTACAACAATGTGCAAACACAGCAGCAAGATTTGTGAGTTGCTGCGATAGGAGAAGGATATCAAATGGAACACAACCACCCTAAAGACTAATCATTGTGTATATTCCTGCACTATACTTGCATCGAGTGATCTTGTTACATAGAATTTGATCTATTGTAGATTCTGACCTTCAAATGTACATCATTTTTGTTTTGATTGTATTGCTGTATTGTTCTTTCTGCTTTGGCAATGTAAACGTTTGTTTTCTCATGCCAATAAAGCCCTTTGAATTGAATTGAATTGAGTCTCCAGTTTCGCTTGCAATGGGGAGTTCATTCCATAGTTTGGGAGCCAGAAGGGAGAAGAGTCTGGGACTTGTGGAGGTGTGAAGGTTCTGCCAGCTTCCCTGTATTAGCTGGACTCGTAATGTGCCATATTGTCTATGCCAGTGTGCTATATTATTTTAAAGATAATTCACAAATATTATGATTAACATATACTGATGATCGTACTTTATATGGCAAATGTTTGACCTTTCAGTTCCTTATATTATAGTTTATTTATTTTTCCAGTCATAGTCTAGTCAAATGACGTTTGGTTTGTTCCGCAAGTGTCTTTCTTCACCATCAGTGATTGCTGATGAGACAAATACTTGTAGGTCCTTATTTATTCTTCTCGGTTCTCTGTTTGCTGGAAAGTTCTAGTCAAATGATTAGTGGTTTGTCAGAAAGGGTCTTTCCAAGTTCCCTTTCGTCACCACCACTGCATTTCCCACCCAGATAATGACATGTATTTTGTGTCATCATGACGTCCCCGTTCCCAAACTATTGATAAACAACTACTGATGCATGAACTTGGACACATCATCCAAGTAAACCTGGGCTCATTGGGTGTTTTCTGGGTCTTTCAACACACGACACAAGCAAGGCTGATCAGACACCGACCTGTGTCCAAGTGGCATGCTACAGCCCCCACTGTCTCTGTCCTGTGTCCTAGTGGCATGCTACAGCCCCCACTGTCTCTGTCCTGTGTCCTAGTGGCATGCTACAGCCCCCACTGTCTCTGTCCTGAGTCCTAGTGGCATGCTACAGCCCCCACTGTCTCTGTCCTGTAACCAAGTGGCATCCTACAGCCCCCACTGTCTCTGTCCTGTGTCCTAGTGGCATCCTACAGCCCCCACTGTCTCTGTCCTGTGTCCTAGTGGCATGCTACAGCCCCCACTGTCTCTGTCCTGAGTCCTAGTGGCATGCTACAGCCCCCACTGTCTCTGTCCTGTAACCAAGTGGCATGCTACAGCCCCCACTGTCTCTGTCCTGTGTCCTAGTGGCATGCTACAGCCCCCACTGTCTCTGTCCTGTGTCCAAGTGGCATGCTACAGCCCCCCACTGTCTCTGTCCTGTGTCCTAGTGGCATGCTACAGCCCCCACTGTCTCTGTCCTGTGTCCTAGTGGCATGCTACAGCCCCCACTGTCTCTGTCCTGTGTCCTAGTGGCATGCTACAGCCCCCCACTGTCTCTGTCCTGTGTCCTAGTGGCATGCTACAGCCCCCACTGTCTCTGTCCTGTGTCCAAGTGGCATGCTACAGCCCCCCACTGTCTCTGTCCTGTGTCCTAGTGGCATGCTACAGCCCCCACTGTCTCTGTCCTGTGTCCTAGTGGCATGCTACAGCCCCCACTGTCTCTGTCCTGTGTCCTAGTGGCATGCTACAGCCCCCCACTGTCTCTGTCCTGTGTTCTAGTGGCATGCGGCCACGGGCGATTTTCAACCCGCAACGCATGTCGGACTTTTGGTATTTCGGATAAACGTCTGCACCCCAGCTAAATCCTAAATGAACTCTCAATCCTGTGTGCCCCACTCATTTGTTATAGTTTCAACTTTCAAGATTTCTTGTTTCCATTAAGGTTAATGTTGATGAGAAAGTCTCAGACGAGACCATGCAGCATGTGATGCATTAAGGCATGCCAGTGGAACAATGACAGAATTAAGGCAGCTATATATCAGCAAACATTACTTGTAGCCGTCCATCTTGTCTTGCATCCTCACCTGATGCAATCATACTAATGAGCACATGTCATCCCCCACGCTTAATTACCAATTAGTCACCAAAATCATTAAAACAATTAACAAATGATCTAAATAATATGGACAAGTCTTGCCACGGACACTGTGAGCGATGGGGTTGGTTGTATAGGGTTGGTATAGAGGAAACACTGTGTGTGTTTGGAATAAGACCGCAATTAAACAAACAGCGATAAGATATGTTTGTAAGAATCTCTGGCATTTGGGCTTTGTTTTGGTTCCCACAGAGAAGCATTGTGGGAGGCTGATAAGGCCCTCTGCCGGGTTGGCACTATATTGTAACGTAATTAGCAATAGCTCGTTACAATATAGAGATGCACAATCTTGAAATTATGACCGATATACGACCTCCGGTTATCTTTTGCAGGGTCATATCGGCCGATACCTATATATAGGCCCTATGACATTATAATATTATATTTGTATTCAATTCATTGCTGAATAAAAAAATAGAAATAAATGCTGGGGAAAGTAGATGGTAAGCCCCCCCCCTCCCCACTAACAGCTGAAGGGACACCATCATCTGCTCTAGTTGGTGGTCTATTTGAGACTCAGTATAAATTTGCTGCTGATGCCTCCGCAAATTACATTTTGGAGGACTTTCTGGTAATTGCCAGTAGCATACCACCGCTGCCCTGAGCAGCACAGCTGTTAAAGGTAATGAAAAGACCACTTGATCGGCCACGACTATTTATTATAGTCCCTCGAGTAGTGGCTCTCGCAGATATTCAAAGCTTTTTATCTATAACCAACAGCGTGGAGTTTTACTGTAGCCCTGAAACGAATAGAAAATAAAGCAGATGATGCGTCAATTCCCCCTCTTCCCTTTCATGTGCATGCAGTCAAGTCCGACCGGACCCCAGATGAGTCCAACCCATATGTACATATAGGCGGATCTAGAGATTATGGGCCCATGGGCCACCGTCATGCAAAAGGGCCACCCCCACCCCCCTGGAGTTTTTTTTTCTCGACGTGGCGCATACTGTCTGCACACGTGTACGCATAACAATTATGACATATAGGCCTGCGATATTCTGAATTTACAGCAAGGTATTGCTTAAAAATAATAAACAGCCATAAACTAAGCCAAATAAATGCTTGAATAAATGCTCACGCGGACGCTCAAGCTCAGGTTCCCCCCCCCCCTAGCCCAGGGGCCCCTGGGCCTGCAGGGCCCAACAGGCCCGTTGAATAATCCTCCCCTGCCTATGTAGCTATAGCTGCCCTGCATGCAGGAGCCTGAGAGCCAATGGACGAGACACTCACATGGAGTGGAGTGGAGGGGCGAGGCTGTCCTCAAAGGGAAGGAAACCCTCCACAGTGCCAGACATAGGAGATAAGACTGTAATGTTCTGACATCACTGCATGACTCAGACCCAAAAGCAAAGTCTCTGCTGGTACACATTTCAACAGACCCTATAGACAGAAATGAAAGAACAAAAAAAACAAAACAATCACATTTATAATTGCTGCCTTGTTTCTCGCTCAACCAGGACACAAAAGGTGCACGCTACAGTAAACATTTCAACAGAGCCAGGCGACGCAGATAACGATCACAATCTCTGTTCCGTTCCTCTGCATGTCAACAAGAAAATAAACCAAAAAGTGAAAAGTTATATAGATTCCAAGGGCTACAGAGTAAGAAATTATAAGGGCCATTCCTCTGCTGGAAGAGGGCAGAGGGGTGGTGCTGCAGTCTAATTCTTTGGCTTTTAGGAGTGGTTTTCAACCTTTTTTCCCCCCCGTCAAGGGACATTATTTATGGCCACGGTTCCCAAAGTGGGGTCCACGTACTAGGGATGATGGGAGTGACTCACTGGCAGGTGAGTCAGTACTATAGGCTACAACAGCAGTGACGACAACACACACTCACAATCCAAACTAGCAGTATAGGCTATACTAAACACATTAGATCAGATGTTAACACATAAGCAGTATTGCAAACATAATGACTGAAAACAAACATCACCGACAATTGGCCTCCTTGGACTTGGAACCCATGAGTATAGGACTTGCTTCTTCTCTCTGGAAATGTGTTTGTGAGAATGCTCCCACCAGCCTTTCCAGGTGTCCCAGCTCAGGTAAACGAGCAGCCATCTTGCTGGTGCACTCTGGGAGATGTAGTTTCACCTGAGCTCAGTCATAATAGAAGATTCTGAGTTTCTGAGTTTTGACTCAACAATGAGCGTGGGGAGGAATTAATTGGCATAACGACTAAATTGGTGAGAAACAACAAGCCCAAAGTGGGCGCGGTGAAAGCAGAGCCGAGAGAAAATAGCTGGTAAAAAAAGGGAAAATAAACTAGAAAAAGTGCCCTTCTGGGCACAGGTCTCCACCAGGAGAATAGGAGTGTTTGTGTGATGTTTGGCAAAATGTTTGTGTGTGTGTGTGACACGGCTCGGCCTGTTGTAGCGCCACCATGAGGCTGATTTGAAAACTGTCAAGTGGCATTTCTTCCAAAGCCTAGTGGGAATATGCATGCACAGTTTCACCACAATCGGACGCTGCGTTGAGTAGTTGTGGCGATTTGTACAAAACGGGTACAAAGCGGGCTAATCCTGAAAAGTTTAGAAGCCAATTATAACCAATGAGTCTAGAGAGACTGTGTACCAATTTGCGTGATGTTTGGACAAAATCTGTAGGTGTAATGTCCAAAAACGTGTTTTGCACAAAGCGGCCTCCTGGTGGCGCTATAACAGGCCGTTCTGCAAATTCTGGGGCAGAGGTTCATCGTTGGCATCCAGGGAGTGTGTGTGCAAAATTTGGCATCGACCGGGTTAACGATGCCGGAGATTAGACACACACACACACACACACACACACACACACACACACACACACACACACACACACACACACACACACACACACACACACACACACACACACACACACACACACACACGCGCGCACACTCTCTCCCGAGTCCCCATGCCGTCGGCCTGGTGGAGACAAAAACAAGTCTTATGCCAGCCAATTGATAATTCCGGGAGATGTGTGAGTGTTATGTCCAATGCCAGGGGGGTGAATTAGATGAAACAAGCCATGCTGTTTCACTGTGATTATTTTTTTCCTTCTTAGCATTTTTAGTATGCAGAGCTCCAGAGGAGCTTTGCAGCAGCAGCCAACTCTAAACACATTAACTATGGATGTTTGGAAGCTGTCAACATCATCCACCCATCATAACCTTTCTCTCATGAATGGAGAAATGCTCAGACTCAAAATACAAGCATGTGGTGAAAAGTAACTTTTGGTGCTAAAACCTTTGTACTTTCACTCAAGTACATTTTGAATTCTGGACTATTGACTTGTAACAGAGTATTTCTACATTGCAGTATTGATACTTTTATTTTTATTTTATTACATTTTTTTACGATTTTGCAACCCAGTTTTTGCACTAAAACACTTGAGTACTCCTTCAACCACTGCCGAATATCATGTCTCGTTATCTCTCTCCACAATACAGTACTAGCCAGCAGTGCTGGGAAAAAAGTACTGGAGTATCAATACTCACAAGGAATTCAACATTAACTTGAGTAAAAGTACAAAAGTATACTGACATCAAAATGTCAATACTTTTATACCAAAAGTAAAAGTAGGCTACTCATTGTGCAGAATGTCTCATGTCAAGTTTTCAAATGTATACAAATCTGTTTAAAATAGCAGATCGGCAATTTTCAAATGGCCGAAATGTATATACGTATAGGGCTGAAGTGGTTAGTGTGTGTTTTCTAATAATAATAATAATAATAATAATAATTAAAAAAAAGGAATGTAGTGGAGAGTAAAAGAACAACATTTGGATCCGAGATGCATTAGAAGTTAAAATAAAAATACTGGAAATGAATTGTAAATACTTTCCATCACTGTATTTACTGCCTCGTTAAGCAGAAGTGGCGGTTTGCTCATTTGTAAAGTGGTGGCGTTGTTGGACGGCTGCCAGAATCAGAGCTGTGAAATTCACGTTGAGGCACTGCCAGGCATTCTTTCTTTACTTTGTTTTGTTTGTTTTTTTATAGACTATTATTGTGGAGGACGGCACACAGAATAACAACGAAGTGGGAGAGACAGAGGGCGCCTCAGGCCATATAGAGACAGATGCTGCGAACGCAGTGGCGTGCACACATGAGGCAGGTGCTCAAGTGAGGATGAGAAAATAAATAAAGGGCACCTTGGGCGGTTGCGTGGAACCGCCGACTGCCGTGACACATTTAGACCTGAGGCCGATTCTAAATCATTACAGTTTTCTGGAAAAACCTATGTTTATATGTCATACTGTATATGTCATGGTTCTCAAACGTTTTCATGTCAAGGACCCTCAGAATTATTATGTACTGTATGTGTCCAGCAGAAGACCGTCCTGCTCTATGGCTCTGAAACATGGAAGACTAACGAGGGCCTAATAAACAAGCTACAGGTGTTTGTAAATAAATGCCTGCGTTACATCCTCAAACTATGGTGGCCCATCAAAACCACAAATGAGGAGTTATGGAGGATCTCAAAACAGGACAGTATAGATAATACCATCAAACGCAGAAAGTGGAACTGGATAGGCCACACCCTTAGAAAGGACACAGAAAACATCACAAGGCAGGCCCTGGACTACAATCCACAGGGGAAGAGGAAACAGGGTAGGCCAAGAAACACCTGGAGACGTTCCACTATCCAGGACCTTAAGGACATTGGAATGAGCTGGCAGGAAGCAAAAGCGCAGGCCCAGAAGAGAGTGAGATGGAGAGCTCTGGTGGACGCCCTATGCCCCTCGACGGGGTAAAGAGGATTAAGTCAAGTCAAGTATGTGTCCAGCAACCCCCATTTGAAAATATGATGTTCCATGGACCCCCCCCCAGAAGAAAAGATTTGAGTTAAAAAACGTTCGCTTTGAGAGAATATTTATTAAAAGATTTGCGCCACATTTTCATAATTTTTCAAAAATAGCAGATCTGAATTGGTCGATGTCACCATTATGTGGGCGACACATATAACACTGTACACTGTATAAAACAAAAATAAAATGAACAATCTGTACAAAAAAACTAACTTTCAAAAGGGCACGTTGCTGTCCGGAGGGCAAAAGGGCAGATGCTCTATAGCACCACCTGGTGTCTATCTGTGCAAACCCATGACATCCCTTTTCTGTGGGGAAAGTCCGCCAAAAATAGCCGATCTACAAGCTCGTTGTGAGTGTGCAATTTTAGGCGAATCGATTTGTGTACAGTGAATTATGAGTGTACCACCTAATGCACTATTTACAGGTGTCTTTCTATCAAGTATAGAGGGTTTATGTCTAGTAAAAGTATACTACAGTTTGTTCCTGTTGATCCAAGCTGGAACACAACTGATTAATTGAATCGTTAAAATAAACATGCTCCCCACCCATCTGGCCACTTAACGAGCGAGGCCGCGGAGGCTTTCAAGATGTCCATTGTGGGCCCTGATCCAGGAAATAAGGCACATCTTCCAAAGGCTTTGAACGACAAAGTGTAACAGAGAAGCACTTCCTGGTTGCCCAGGTAGCATTTATAGTTATTAGCTATGCCACCAACCCAATCTCACAAATACGTAGATATGTACGGAATTGCAATTCCGTACATACATGAGTAGAAAACCCCAAAATCTGTACACATGACATGACACTGAAATCCTGCCCATAGACGATGACGGAGGGGCACCGTCTCTAACTCTATACCAAACTTGAGCCACGGGATACACCACCGAGCTAGGGCCGCGAGTTGCCGTGTCGAGCGTCGCGAAGTTCGGTATAGGGCCGCCTCAGCCCCGTCCGAGTTGTAACCCGGTATGGACAGAATAGTAAATCGTGTCAAACCCGAACTATCGTAGCCCGACCCGGCCAAGGTGAAAGTAGAACTTCCGTACTAGTGAAAGCCGCGCCTCTGTCACGGTCCAAACAGCAGTAGTGTCATATGTATGGATTTCTGGGGTTTCTAGTCGTGCATAAGGAATTGCAATTTCCGTAATTATTTACGCATTTCTGTGAGAGCAGGCTGGTGCCACACACAGGATTGCACCAGCTACAGCTATATGTATTTTATGCTTTTTAATGCCTTCCATTGCATTTGCATCATGGACGAATTATGGCTTGTGCCATTGGGGCATGTGCACAGGGGCTCTTAGCCAATGGGCTATTCAGAATGTCCTCAAAGTCAAACTTCCAACAAGCTTTGCACTGAGCAGATTGGACTTTCCGTTCCAGAGATAATGGCAAAAAAAAAAAACGACCACAGCAACAAACTAGATACTCGAGTGAAGGTCACGTTGAGCTGCAACAAACACATCCACTTAAATTGCCGTCTGCCGTACTGCTAGGCTGCTAGGGGCGGTTGAAAAACCTGTGCCAAAAAAGAGGGGAAAAAAGCCATTGGGGGGGCCTTTTCGATTTTGTGCACAGGGCCAATTTTCACTTTAATCCGTCCATGCTTTGTATTCCTTATGGAAAGGACCTGGAATTGCCCTTGTGTATGAAATGTTATACATAACATAGTCTTGGTTTGCCTCGCCTTGCCTCGGGGCATTGCATGTTTTATAATGCTCCCAGGGAACCATCACTTAGAATCAGGGAAAAATGCAACTTTAATTTTGCCAATGCCCTTCAATAAATCCACACCACGTACCTCGAGAACCTGAACCACCCAAGTGATTTACTTCAGACAGACGTGGTATGCAACCTGACTCACCGGACAGGGACACCTCTGTCTCACATGGGGTACTGGCCTGCTGCGTCTCCACCCCAAACCACGTCGGCCCCACCCACAACAGCACCATTAGTCCCACCCCCATCTAGATCTACAAGAAAGCTCTCACACAAGTCTATATCATCATAATAGCTTATCAGCTTCTCATCAGAACAGTTTACATCAAAAGAGGCAAAAACGGTTGGAACAGTCACCCCCACCTCATGTTCACTTTGTGCCATAGGGACTGGCACCTCAGGGGTCACCAACAACGTTCCACCAGGTACATTAGACTCAGTACAGGTTTCTTCTGAAAGTATTGGAACCACACTCTCAACAAAGTCACCAGGTTGAGGAGCAAGACAAAGCTATAATTCACTCGGCCTTCGTGTACATCTCCCTAAGCCTCACTAATTAAAATTTAGCATCTGCTTCTCTCGAGATTACTACGCATCCTTTCGAGCCAAACCACAAACTTTGATGCTTCAGGGCTAGAAGCGCCAGGAAGCACCCTATATCACTCAAGCCCACACACAACACCTGTTTGAGAACTCACTTTCTCTCTTGTGCACTCACAGGTATCTTGTATAGTGATCTGTTTGGTTTGCCTCGCCTTGCCTCGGGGCACCTTGCATGTTTTATAATGCTCCCAGGGAACCATTCTGGCCAGCTTACTTTAAAATGCTACTTTAATTTTGCCAATGCCCTTCAATAAATCCACACCACGTATCCCGAGAACCGCCCAAGCGATTTACAGACGTGGTGTGCATATCGTCGAGGACCTGAGTGAGCGATGTGCGGGGTGGGAAGCAGTGTAGACAAAGTACTCAAATGTTTTACCAAGTGAAAGTACCAATACTGTAATGTAGAAAGACTCGTGCTCATTCGTGCTCATTCTTGATAGTTTTCAAATCATTTTTTGAAAATAGCAGATATACAAGCTCACAATGCGTTGCTGTTTTCAAATGGCTGCAATGTATATAGGGCTGTAAATGTATGTTTTGTAATAATAATCAACTTAATACTAATTTTCCAAATGCAATAAAGGTTAACATCCATTGATCAGTCTCCTGGGAGTTAGGTAGGTATACTATTTTGTCATATTTTGTTGTCTATGAGACGAGAGCACCATGGATAGAACTGGATACATTATTATTAGGTTCCCAAGTTGCATCGTTCTCAAGTAGACCGGTAGCCGACGGGCAACGTAAAAGCTGCCGTTTCTATTTTTGAACGCACTTAAGCGTCTTTGCCTGGCTGTTGTCTAACCTTTTTATTTAATTTAATTGGATAATAATGGCTAAAAGTAGTAGAAAGTGTTTAGAATGTGGTCCGGGGACCCCCTGGAGGTCCTTGAGGGAGTTCCAGGGGGTCCCCAGCTAAATGATACTTTGGGTCCAAAATGGACCCTTATGGGTCTGTAACTCAGAGAGTGTACAAACGGAACCAAATGGACCCGTACACTCTCAGCGTTAAATTAACATTGATTGTACAATATAAATTGGGGTCCCAGAGATAGAAATGGCATCAAATGGGGGTCCATGGCCTAATGCATGTCAAACCGGGGTTCCTTGAAATGAAAATGGTTGAGAATCATTGCTGGAGCTGTGAAAAAGCCTCTTATGTGGGTCCCTGGCTGGCATATATTTTCAAATGGGGGTCCGCAGGCTGTAATAAGTGTCAATTTGGGGGCCCTTGACATGAAAAAGTTTGAGAAACACTCTCCTACAGTATCACGCTTTGTCCTCAGACTGCAAGTTCTTACTCTGTCACTCACTGCCTCTGTTCGGTTAGCGTTGAACTGCTCTGTCCAAGCCCTGCTTGTTGTTACTCCAAAATCCTCCCACAAAACTCGATCGAGCCTGTGCCAGTTTCGCCCCCAGGCTATGGAATGACCGCCCCTAATCTGTGGCCTCTGTGGACCCTTTCAAAAAGACTTTCAAAGACCTGCATGTTTCAAGAAATCAATAGTGTTACAAAACGCAGTCCTGTATTGATTTCCTGATTTTCACCACTGCCTCCTTGGCTTTATTGCCGTTTTGCTTTAATTGTTGTGAAGCACTTTGTGACTCTGACGTCTGTGCAAAGTGCTCTATAAATTCGAATTACTTTACTTACTGTTTGTTCACCCACGCCGCACGTGAGAGGTCTGGATCCTCCTCGCTGACTGACTGCGGCCTCAACTGTCAGTCATTTTAATAGGCAGCTATATTCTTCCTACTTCCAGGCCTCTTCCAACATCCTTCACAGGTGTTACCGATGATACTAATTAAGAGTCTGGCTGGCAGGGTGCATGCTTTTGTGCATGTTGGTTGGCTCACCGGAAACACTCCAGCTGCACCATTGGGTCTCAGTTTAAGGGCGCGTTCGGAAATAGCGCACTGAGCACACTGTGCAATGCAAACTAATAGACAAGTGCGCTCCCGCCTCCCGGTGCGCATTTCGGAACGCACCTTAAGTGTCCTTGAGGGTCCATTTGTACAATCTAAAACTACAATCTACTTCTTCTACTCCAGTACATCTCGGATCCAAATATTATTATTATAATATTATAATATATTATATATATTATATATATTATATATAATATTATAATATTATTATATATTATTATATTATTATAATATACTCCACTACAAGTATTTGAAAACTTTTGTTAGGGAGGTGTAGTTCCAGCCCAGGCTAAAGCTCTATATAGCAGTGGTTTTCAACCAGTGGTCCGGGGACCACCAGTGGTCCTTGAGGCGGTTCCAGGTGGTCCCCATGCTAAATGGAGAGTTGGTAACCAAATGGACCCTCATTAGATCTTTAACTCTTGAGAGTGTAAACTAAAGGGTCCATTTGGTTTTATTTTACATGCTCAAGAGTGAAATTATTGTTAAACATTTGGCATTACTTCATTTACAATAAGTCTAAACAATTAGAGAATGTAGCTTTTTATTTTATTTTCATCAACGCCTGTTATACATCTCATATGTGGTATATATCACCATCAAAACAGCATGGAATTAAAAATAATCATAGTTTTTGGGTCTGAGAGGCTAAATCTCAACACATGGTGGTCCGTGGCTTCAAATGCAGACTAAATAATGGGCTTTGATGTGAAATGGGTTGAAAGCCACTTCTATATAGCATTAGATTATATATTATATAGTTGTCTGGCTACGGCGAGACTAAGGGCCGATTCATACTCCTATTTTAGAGCCGAATAAAAGTCGGTTCGGCTCTGTAGAGCCTACAATTTGACGTCATTTGAGGTTCGGGTGGGGGGGCGGGTACCGTCCTAAAGTCGGCTCTTCGGTGCTACTGAAAATTTCTGACGAGCCGAAATCATTTCGGCACTACAGCGCCGAAACAGCGATAAAATAGGAGTATGAATCGGCCCTAACTCTAACTCCAGTACGCATGCAGGACGGATGTGTCCTGTGGGTCTCCGTTTGTGCTGTGATGAAGAGGGCGGTGTGTGGGCAGCAGATGGTGGGCAGGCAGCAGGTTGTCTGGATATAATGACCGTGATAAGAACAGATGGCAATGGCTGTCCGATTAACACTTAACGACGGGCTGGCCGCTCTCCCCGTCACCTAAATGACACCGGACATTGTTCTGGCCGCAGGAACAGAGGAGAGAGAGAGAGAGAGGCAACAGATGATCGAGAAAGATCCACCTGATGAGCTTATACGACCAATCTTTGTTCAAATCAATAGTCCCTTTCTCTGTCGCCTCACAGCTATAGAAGGTCCCGGGTTCGATTCCCGCCGGAGACGTTGTGGGAACGTTCTCTCCTCTGCGTCATCAGTGCCCATAACCTAGTGTACCACCCTTTGTGTGGAGTTTGCATGTTGTCCCAGTGTCCCCCTATAGGGTATGTATACCCTCACAAAAAACATGCAGTAATCCTGGTCTAAACTGCCTCTTCCTGGTCAGCCCCGGGGCACACTTTGAGGGGAAAGGAACTGCAGGTTGGAATAACGTGTTCCTTCCACGCGCCATGAGTGGACAATAATATTACCAGAAACACATATAGACAGCCCTGAATGACCATAGCAGGTCTGTAACTACTGCAGAGTTAAGGGAGTCTTTACAGAAATAAAACATTTGATAATTAGGAGTCCTAATGTGCCATAATACATTGCCATACATATTCTGAAGAAAACCTGGAGACTTGACATCCCGTAAATGGGTGCTATGATCAAAACATTATGTGTGTGAAACAGAAAATGTAAAGTTTTGCCATGGACATATATGCAGACCATCAGGAACATGCCCAGGGGGCCGGGCTGGTTGAGCAGTGCACCAAAGCATTATGGGAATTATAGTCAAGGAAGGAAGTGAGCCCAGTGTCCATGACAACACTGCTAAAATGTAAACTATCGAAAAGCCTATTACACACAAAGAAAAGTGTTCTAAACGTCATTAACATATATTGTTTGTGTCCCTTTAGGGCCCATCATAGGTGCCACTGCCTACCGTGCCTTAACTTTGATCAGAAGTGGGGCACCGGCTTTTTACGTTGGCGGTCTGGAACCACCGCTATAACACTTGCCGTAGCACGACTTAACCTACCATCATAACCTTACAGGTGTATGCAAAGGCTCAACTTGTGTCATTTAGATCGCATTTTATGTAGATATATAGCACCATGCTACCAAAGTGCCTGGAGACAGTAGCCAATGACATCGCAGGAAGAAAAAAGGTATATTTATATATTTTTTTAATTTCTCATTTATTACTTGACAAAAAACCGTCAGGACTCTTTGAAAAACAAACAGTAATGCAAAAGAAACTTATAAGAAAAAGTCACAAATGCAGCAACATGGAAGTGTGGGGGGGGGGGGGGGGGGGGGTGTCAATCAACAGAGATGAATGTTGAATGAAGGGTAGGGGGCTAGTGAGGGTTGATGGGGGGAATTAGCAGTTTTCAAGGTGAAGTGGGCGTGTTCAGAGCTGTCCGCAGTCGGTGATGGTGATCTTTTCCTTCGTCTTCCCGCCCTGGGTGCCATAGGTCTCGATCGTACTCATCACATCCAGCCCGTCCACCACCTGACCGAACACCACGTGCTTCCCGTCCAGCCAGGAGGTCTTCGCGGTGCACATGAAGAACTGCGACCCGTTGGTGTTTGGGCCCGCGTTGGCCATGGACATGGTGCCGGGGCCGGTGTGAGTCAGCTTGAAGTTCTCGTCGTCGAACTCTTTCCCGTAGATGGACTTGCCGCCGGTTCCGTTGTGGTTGGTGAAGTCGCCGCCCTGACACATGAACTTGGGGATGATGCGGTGGAAGACGGACCCCTTGTAGCCGTAGCCCTTCTCCCCGGTGCACAGCGCGCGGAAGTTCTCGGCCGTCTTGGGAACCACGTCGGGACGTAGCTCCATGACGATGCGGCCCACGGGCTGGCTGCCGGCGGTGATGTCGAAAAACACTTTGGGTCGGGCCATGTTGTCCGCTGGTGTGTGTGTGGAGGTTGTTGGTTGGTTTTTGGGATGTTTTCCGGAGAGACGAAACACCCGACCACAGGTAACTGAAAAAGCAAGAAAAGGTATTTTTGACCGGAATGCCATTATGCGAGTGTTAAGAGCGTCTGCTAAATGCCTGAATTGTAATTTTAAACATTTTTGCAGTCCATTAATCCATTTTGGACTGAAGTCGATACATAAAAAAAAAGGCTTCTAAACCCCCCAAAAAAAAGAAAACAAATCTTAAAAACCCATGTTTATGTCAGTGGTGCTCAACCTTTTCCCTGAATTCTCTCTATTGGGCCACAAACCCCCATCTCAAAATATGTAGTTCCAGGGACCCCCCAGAAGCCAATATCTTAGTTAAAAAAAATGTTCACTCTGAAATATTTGCACCACATTTTCACGATTTTTCAAAAATAGCAGACCTACAAGCTCGTAGTGCGCTACTCGGTGGCGCGCTATGAGCCTGTAGATCTGCTATTTTTCAATAAAGGTAACATAATGCTTAAAACACCAAATGGGGTTCCCGCCCAAAATGTCTTAACTTAGAAAAGCAGACTATTTAGACACACAGACCATTCATGACTATATCTGCTAAGTACACAACAACAACCAAAAAAAAAAAGAATTGCGTGCAGACAGTCATGACGCACATCATGGCTGATTGCAGCATGGACAGACCGTGAGAGATTTATTTTCATTTTTTAAGAAAACAAAACAGAATGGCGCTTGCAACAAAACCCAAGGTCACAGCCAAAGACACAGCTGTTGTTGTGCGTTTACAGATTGTACGTATATGTAGCCTTTTGCAGTGTCTACTCTATACACTGGATGCACACACAAACAGTGGTGGGAAGTACATTTACGCAAGTACTGTACATATATAGTACACTTGAGGTATTTGTGCTTTACTGGTGTGTTTCCAATACTTCCCACCACACACACACACTTATTTTTGCCTTCTAATTAAATATTAACCAAGAAAATGATGAACTAATCTTTTCAAAGATGGCTGAGCAAGACCAGTGCAGACAGCAGAGCAGAAGCTCTCAATGTTTTAACCATAATACTAACAACTAAATATACAAAATAAAACTAAACCCAAATCTCACTTGAATTGGATTGCAATATTTTCCAGTTTCATCAGGGGCCTGACTGTAGCCCACCCTAGACTAATTATTAAATATTCTGTAGTTTGTGGGTTGAGTGGACCACCCAAGTTTCTCCAGTTAAAGAGACAGTTTGTGACACCAAGGTATCATATTATCATCCAACAATGTGGTAGTTTCTCCTTAATCCATGGTTTCTATAAACAATAATAAATGGAATACATATTAACAACTATAGCATTCAGACAATAAACAACCATACGAATGGCAATATAATGACACGTAAAGGAAATATAACTCAGATCAACATAATGTCAACAGAATGAATGGATTTGTATAAACAGGTAGACTACAAATTAGCACATGGGCATTTGACACTAGTGACTATAGAACATCTGAACCAATTGGATTATGGTGAAGTAGTCAACATCAACATGCTGCATACAAACAATATATTAGAGTCAAAGCAGAACAAAGACTTACATAGTCAAGTAGTATTAGGTAGACTCAGGAAGATCTGCAGGTGCTGCGTGGCCGAAGGCTGAAAACTGAGTGAGGACTGTGGAGTGAGTTGCTGGTTATATATGGCAAGACCGGACTGTGATTGGCTAATGAGTTGAGTGGTGTGATGGCAAACAGGTGTCTCATTATGGATGCAGGGAATGGGGAATGTCCACCAGAGGCTGCCATTCAGACAGCATGAGATAATTCACAACACTAATTATGGTAAATCATCAGGGTGAATCCGTGCCTGGATCTTTCTATGGTCTCGTATTAAGTGCATTTTGTTTCACTGTACATGACAACGAAGCCACAGTCAACATATCTAATGAATAAAGGTTGCGCGTCCTCTCATCAAATCATGCTCCCTGATTAGATTCATCACCTGTTATTCAGCCGGGCAGCATTTCACAATGAAAGCAGCCCATGTTCCAGGTGGTCTTATTTTTTTCCTATTCTGACTATACAATGCTGTACTTTTGATATTTCCTACAGTTGGTTGTCGTGGCAACTTGGGAAGAGATGAGAACATACACTCTGACTCACACACTGAAGCAGCAGCATGGTACAGTACAGGCAGCATGAGGCGTGCATTCGATGAGGTCACTTGTGTTATTCGTCCTTGACGCAACCCAATGAAGCTACTGTATATAAGATTTCATTTGCAATAACACCTCAAGAAAGAGCGGACAGTGATGCCCACAGCAGATATATACTAACAGATAACAGATATAGCCTAGTACAGATATATACTAACGTAGCTGGATTATTATTATTACATGAAAATATGTGCAAAATGTGTTAAAGTGAACAATTTTGAACTCAAATCATTGCTTCTGGGTGGTCCCTGGAACACAATATTTGGAGGGAAAATTGTGTGCTTGTAAAACATAACTGTTTGTAACTTGGTTTGCATTTGAACCTGCAAACACAAACCAATTTAATTAACATTTGTGAACAGAAAAACAAATGCCCAAGGCACAACTCACAGTTTGCTCAAATACATGACACGTGATAGACGCCAGACGGAGCACAGTACCCATCTCCATCCAAAGGGGGAAGAGGTTGTAATTGTGGATTCCTACACAAGTTCCTTGGTGTCCACCTATAAACAAAGATCTGGACTGGAGAGACAACACAGAGGCTGTCTACAAAAAAAGGACGGAGCAGACTGTACAGGCTCTCCTGGCTGTCCCCCATACCAATCTAGTTACCTGGGGTAACCGGGCCTTTTCCGAGCTCCCAAACTGTGGAATGCACGGCCAGTGCACATTAGGGTAGAACCCATCCGTCCCCATTTTTAAGTCTCGCCTAAAAACTCATCTTTATACAGTATTTTTTAACTACTTAATTAGCCAATTTGTACATACATGCTTGATATTGTTTTGTTTGCCATTATAATTGTGTTACTGTCTTTTTCTTCTTGTTTCTAATCATGTTCTGTGCAGCACTTTGTGTTTTGAAAAGCGCTATACAAATAAAGTTCATATCATATCATATCATATCATATCATATCCCGAGGAGGCTGAGCAGGCTACTGGAAATGTTTTATTCAACTCAACTCAACTCAACTCAACTCAAACTTTATTTATAGCCTATAGCACATCTCACAACGACCAGTGGTCGACCAAAGTGCTGTACGGGTATAAAATAGAAAAGACAGAACTGTCCATAACAAACATAACAAAAAGTGCATGGCAACAATATGGAGGAACAGAAAGACAAAATAAGGGGAGAAAAAATAGAGATATTAGTCTGTTGTAGCCAGCAGTTCTGTTTCATGTCGTGGTATGCTGGGGTGGGCGGATTATAAAGGCCTGCTGAACAAGCTCAACAAGATCACAGAGAAGGCCAGTTCTGTTGTAGCCCAGCAGCCGAGGTGGACGGGTGGGAAGTTTGGTATTATAGTCCTTTTTATTGGCCAATATATATTGTCTATATACATACATTCATGAATCCCCAGCCTACCCCAGCCTAACCCCAACATAGTACTGCATAAAACAGACTGGTAGAATCCTCCAAGGGGTTATAGACAGCAGGGAGATCAGTTTGTCCCTGATTCTCCTCTCTGCGACTGTCCTGCAGCCCCTCCATTCCGATGCCCATGCACAATAGTCGGGCAGCCGACAGGCTTATTTTGTTTAAAGTGGGTGTAACTGCCGGGGACACTTAACTTTAATTGTTATTTTTTGTTGCTTATGTGGTTAACCTTTATTTTGACATTTCCTGTAATTTGGTTCCCCTTTTACTTTGGAACTTCCTGTCACCGCACTGACACGAACATAAGTCTACTCACTTCACTCACCTGATCATCCACACACAAACAGTGACATAGGGACAGGGGAGGCGCTGTTTTCCCGAATATTTGACGATGGGATTCTCAGATTGGTCTCAAAGTAGCAGCGCCAGACGGTATGGTTTGTTTTGGTTGCAGCATCTATGTTCACACTAATTATGCAATGTTAAAAACCTGCTAGATGATGTGTAGCGTTGGTCGACTGTTAAGTGAACCTGTCCATAATGTCCACAGTGTCTGCTTTGCTGGGACAGAGACCGATGTGCCAAATACCTGCATCTAATTTTCCCCTAATCGTTTGGTGATGTTTGAAGTCTACGGTGGCTGTCTACTCAGCCTTTAGCCCCTCAGTTAGCGGAGTGAGGTACAGATTTACTTTTTGATTTGTTTGTTTTGATTTCTTTCATGATTTACTTTGGGTCTAGTTGCTTTTGTTTGGTTTATTTTCATTGTTTGTGGTGCCTTTGCTTCATGATCTGCTTGTTTGTTTATTGAAATGACCTGAGGTATATTGAATCACTGATTAGGATCAACTGTAGGCTAAATTAAGTATTTTATTGTTGACTCGTACAAAAGTGATTAACTCAAATGCACTGATTTTATTGAAAACTATGAAATGTTTGGTATGATTCTTGAAGTATTTATTCTGTTTTATAGTTTTCACGGTGTTCCATGACCTTCAACTGTACCTGAAGAATAAACAACACCCGTTGAGACCATCCAAGTTCTAATTTCATTCATAAACCGAGGGCGCTAACAGTGGGTATATAGTCTTTTTTATTGGCCAAAGACATTGTCTATATACATAAATTCATGTATCCGCTTGCTGACCGGCTGGAAGTATTGGGTAATTTTTTTGGGGGGGGGTTTCTTGTGACCCTACCATTAACATCCTGGCAGGCAAAACTGTCAAACATATCAAACTTTCCTTATGCTTTAAGTAGCATGTGACATGTCAAACTATTGTCATGAATTGGCTCACATCATGACAAAAAGGGAGACGACACTTAACATTATTTTGTTTATAACAAAATAAGGCTTGAACGGTGCAAAATGTATGAGGTGTGAATGGCCAGTGACATCAGTAGTGTATGTGCGAGTGCAGAAAGCAACTGAACTGAAACCACTTCAAACAAGCATAACCAAACGGGCAGTGTGACCTGTGCAAGGGAGAGAGAGAGAGAATGGCCTCAGCCAGCCTGCTTTTATACCCAAGGGGATAATTGGGACCAGGTGTGTCAATCCCCAAGAGTCAAGACACACCTCAGCAGGCTGGCACTCTCCTCCTACACAGGGACAGAGAACAACAATTAGTATCCAACCAAACCAACCCCACACACACCCCCATGGGATGTGTCATCACACTATATAGGGTTTTCATGATTCTTTTTCACACAAAAAAACACTCCTTGAGCTATACAGCCAAATTTGTCATGATGTCTATGGCCGTTTTTAGCCCAAGGAGTGTTTTTTTGTGCAAAACGAATGCTTGGAATGGATTCAGAATGGATTCAGAGGTGTACTCGAAACGAGCAAGCGCGCAACAATTCATTTATTGCTACCGTCCAACACCCACCCACGCCCCCCACACCCCTGCCGCTCGGTTCCGTCAACCATGAGTATGAGTGGAAGCACTTCATTGGTGATGCTTTCTATTCCATTCAGAGATATCAGTTTCTGCCGTGCAGTAGCTCGATGTGCTTTTAAGTGGATGTGGCCGAGAGTGGTTCTTTTCTGTCGATGAGGCCGGTGAGTCGTGCAGTTACAAACAGAACATGAGCTTATTGATCTGCAGTGGGGCGGAAAGTAAAGTAATAGTGTTTGGACATAGTGAGTGTTAAGTTCCACCCGACAGAGACGAATGCTTCGCTCCGTAGTGGCAAACAAACAGACACTGCCGGAGCACTGTATAGTACTACTGCAGACAGACTGTAAAAAGGGCCAACTTTCACCCCTTTTGCAACCAGCGCTCATTTCAGTGATGTTTAGGACATCACTGTTGTTTTTGTGTGTACTATATGTGTATTTAGATATTTTAGTCATGACGCCATGTTGTTCATGGCCAAAAACCTGTGATGAAAATGTGGTCTCACTTCCTTCCTGGACTACAAAGTTACACATGCAGCCTCGCCCCTCTCCACAAGGAGGGGAAGTGTAGCATTATGGGCATTGTAGGAATTCAGCAATCCAGTCAAACTCTATAGTCAAACACACAGACTTCATAATTCTTCTGGCCATAGGGTGCAAATTTTAATTTGTGCTACTGTTAGACTATACTACAGATACTACTAACATTGATTGACTGCAGTTTCTTCCAGTGGTGAAATGTCCCTTTCCGTTCCGTACAAAACCCGGGAGGCATAATGTTGGTTGCTTACCTCGCGATCATTACGATGCTTACCTCGCAGGCATTATGATAAAGTCTCTCTTGAAGCATTAATATTCTAAACGAGAGGCTTGTTGAAGCCAGAAATGAAGGTGATGAATGAACGTACTTGAGGTGTGTGCGTGCGTGGACATGACAGCAAGGCAAGCGAGGTGAGAGGTGTTCGTTTATTTAAGATACAACACACCAGTTTGCAAAGTTTCATCTGTGTTTGTGTGTGTGTGTGTGTGTGTGTGTGTGTGTATGAGAGGAGGCGGGAGGGGGGGCTGGGTGAGGTGGGCAGCAAGGCGGGGGAAACTTTTTTATTGGTATTTCCCATAGTGTAAATATATGGTTCCCATGCGTTGTTTGGTCGTATATATTGTTGTGCATGTCGTAAAAACGAGGGCGAGGCTTGATTTCCGTGCCAGATTGATTTCAGCCGTCACATTTATCACTGAATGGAATTAAGGTATAGGATCAGCTGTTTGCGATCACTTTATAAATGCCGTGGCGATGTGAGTGTACAAAACCTACACTCGAATTTGGGGCAGATTTGATAATTGATAAATGAGGGCCTATAGTCTTGACACCATGACTGTCTCTGTATCAAAAATCACACCTGTGTGAAGTGAGTGGTGCAACTCCGTTTGGGGGTCCCCGGGAGTTCCAGACCCACAAGAACGCGGCCTGGGTGCCAGCCCGGTTCCGGCGAGCCTGCCGCGTCCGAAATGGCTGAGAAATGACAGAGTTACCCCATGTGGGCCCTGTACTGTACATGGTCAGGCCTCTTGTCCATAGCGTTAAGGACTAGCCTGGCGCAGGCACACTTCACCCGCCCCCTATTGCATATGCATATAGCCCCGAGGCGTAGCCCAGCGCAGTGGTATATTAGCATCGCGACGCGAGGCTAGTTAAGGACATCTCCTGTTGAAATATGGGGGATATGAGGTTTGTGCCTGACAGTGATGAAATTAAATAATGATATAAACATACCTGCAGCTTAGCTACAGTGATAATGACGTGTCATAAATTAATTATCTAGGAAAAATAATAATAAATGTAAACAGTATATATATAGGCCAAGCCCAAAATACGACAGGTTAAAAAATAAATTAATAACGTCTGTAGCAGACATAGTGGAATTGAGTTGACACTTATTTATTATTTGAATTGCTTTCTGTGTACAGTAACATAGAGTTGTGTTTAATAAGTTGCACATATAGTGCATCCAATTTCAAGTTGTAACTCGAGTTTTAATGCAGTTGTATGCATGCAGTTGTTTCGTCCTCTCCTCCTGGGAAGATGGAGTTCAAGTGTCACAGTGGAGAGAGTCTGTTATACCTCCGATATGGAGTGACTGGTGGGTGCAGGACTACTAATGAAGAGACTGCAGTCCACTCCCTGCCTTGCACCTTTATTGAGTCAGACAGGAAGGCAGCGGGCCAGGCAGGCCCCGAGGAGAAACAGCAGGAGAGAAGGCTATGCTTGAGATTCGACACCTGGCAACTGACAATGGCATAATGCCAGAGGTTTTTTTTGTTCTTTTTTTTTGTATCTTCTTCACTGTAGCTTTTTTTTCTCCTCACTTCATGGATTATACTTTTTTTTTTTGTCCCGTATGGATAAGACTTCTTTTGCTACCTTTTTTTCCACAGCAAGTTCTGTTTGTATTGAGCGGTGACTCAGGGGTAGAGTGGCCGGTAATGGTAACCGCTGAGACACAGAACCCCTAATTGCTCCCGGTGTGCAGGTTGGTGCCTTGCATGGTTTCCACTGTCATTGGTGTATGAATGTGTGTGTGAATGGGTCAATGTAATGCACAATCTATGTAAAGCGCCTTGGTTAAAGGCACTATATACTGTTAATGCACCATTTACCAAATGTTATATACACATGCAGAATATTTTGTGTTCTGTATAGGTGTGTGTGCGACTGTGCGTGTGTGTGTGTGCACGCGCGTGCATGCATGTGATTATCTGTGTGATCCATGCATCTAAGGCTCAATACTTTTTTCTTTACATTTTTATCCTACGATTTTGTAACCCATTTTGTTCACGCAGTATCAACAATTATGGGCGCTAGACTCCCTAGACTCCATCTGCCAACGGACTGACCTCATGCTTCCTTCAGTGCATGAGGAGTCCAAGCCGCTTCTTTTCACCTGACAGGGGTGGGGGGGAGTTTCCCTGGTTGGACGTAGCGCGTGGAAGGAACACGTTATTCCAACCATTTCCTTTCCCCTCCATCAGGCAGCTTAGAGACCATGGATTACTGCATGTTCTTTGTGAGGGTATAAGGCTCAATAATATTGAAGATTATACTGTATATCTTACCTCAGCCTGGGATCCTGACAAATCCGACAGATCACATTTTGCTCTGGGCGATATTGTTTTTTTTTGTTTTTACGTTGTATTACGATGAAAGTCACACACAGACAGACAGACAACACGGATATTTTCTTGACTTTATATATCAACGATGAAATGCATTTGTTTTGACCTTTTTTGACACACACATTTTTCTTCTCAAACATTTCACTTCTGACAAGCTTCTCAGAGAGAGAGAGGAGAGAGACTGTTGAAGGGGGATGATGTTGAAGAAGCAGTGGAGCGAATCCCCAGGCACAATTGAAGATGGAATGCCGTGATTTTTGTACTTTTTCAGTTTTGTATTTGTACATTCTATGGCAGGGGTGGGTAACTTTGACAATGGAGAGACTACTTTTTTATGGATTTTAGTTTTAGTTATAACTTTATGAACTAAATACAAATTGTACACAAAAAGACAATACAATAATACTAGTCCTTAAGTACTAGTCATTTAATACTAGTCATTAAGTATAATTAGAGCAGGTCATGTTTGCATGTTTGGAATTGCATACAGCTGAACTCAATACTATATCAGTATTCTGATATTAACCTGCGGGCCGCATTAAGTGAAGCTGGGGGCCGCATGTGGCCCCCGGGCCGCCACTTTCCCACCCCTGTTCTATGGAGTTAACATTACTCTAATAGACCCCCAGGTGTTTTGTATGTGTACTTTCTATGGAGTTAACATTACTCTAATAGACCCCCAGGTGTTTTGTATGTGTACTTTCTATGGAGTTAACATTACTCTAATACAGTGATACTCAATCTGGAAAATGAAATAAAAATAAATAAATCTGAATGAAGTTATCTTTAATTACATTATTATAAGTAATACTATTAGAGTTGTACTATTACTCGAACGAAAATAAAAGCTTGGGGGGGGGGGGGGGAGATGCAATGCAAATGAAAGACATATACTGTGTATCCCTATTCCCTGACATAATTTTATAGCTAAACGGACAGAATTCTATTTTATTTGAATGATGAAACCCAGCTGCCATTAATAGTTGGAAATGGAAATTGCGGAAATGGAAATTATGGAAATTGCGGAAATTGTAATTGCGGAAATTGCGGAAATGGTGGAAATGGAAATTGCGGAAATTGCGGGAATGCGGAAATGGAAATTGCGGAAATTGCGGAAATGGAAATTGCGGAAATGGTAATTGCGGAAATTGTGGAAATGGTGGAAATGGAAATTGCGGAAATTGCGGAAATGGAAATTGAGGAAATTGCGGAAATGGAAATTGCGGAAATTGCGGAAATGGAAATTGCGGAAATGGTAATTGCGGAAATTGCTCTTCACTTATAGCTATCTATTTTCAGGTATAGTGTTTTATTTTACTCAGTCAGCCATATCACTATCATGAAAAAGGTCATAGCTGGGTAATCTATTTTCAGGCAAATTGTGTTTATTGTATTTTATTTTACTCAGCCATAACAATTTATTTTCTGTTAACCAACTTGCTGGCTGGCAGGCAGGCAGGCAGACAGCTACTCATAGACAGGCAGACAGACAGACAGCTACTCATGGAGAATTGGACAGGCAGGCAGTACTTAATAAACTGGTGGGTGTGGCCACATAAAAACATAATTTTAACACTTTCTGTATACTTTACTTTGAAAATAATCTTGCTCCTAGTATAATCATAGTACCTGATGATCATGTATTGATACTTTTACTTTAAAAGTTTCCTGCACGGTTTAGCACGAGAATAGCGTTATAGCGTTTGTTCACCACCAAGTGTCACTGTTGCACAGCCTAACACACAGACACAAACAAACACAGGCCAGGGAGGTGGGCTTGTACAGTACAGTACAGTACAGTACAGTACAGTACAGTACAGTACAGTACAGTACAGCACAGCACAGCACAGCACAGCACCACTCTGACGGGCCTGATTTTTGGGTGCAATTGAGGTCGGAAAACCTAAAAAGTAGAAGTAGAAAGTAGAAAGAAATACAAAAACACAATCCCTTTCAGTAAAAAAAATAAATAAATGAAAAAGGCGAGTACTTCTTCAAGCACTGCGAGTCGTCAGCGAGACGTTGACACTCATCATGTCACACAGCAGCAAGAACATCTGACAGAGAACCAAGAGCACAGCATCTGACCAGCAGCCCAATTTATTCTTTCTCCTGGACAAAAAAAAAAGACAACACATCATGGATTCTTGGCAGGTCGTATACATGATATAACGGTATAGAATCCTCAACATCCTCCTCATAATATCCCCCTTGCTGCTGGCAGGATGGTTTTCTGGAGGGAGGGAGGGAGGGAGGGGGGGGGGGGGGGGCTTGTGCTCAGGGCTATTGATTGGTCCCACCGCAGCGCCAACAAACAAGCTATATGCTCAATAAATCACAGACAATACTAAACAAAAAATATCAAAAATATCAAAACAAAACCTTTTGAAAATGCAGTCAAACCCAGCTGTAATTATTAGGACAAAGACATATCGTATCGTAATAATAACAATACAAATAATAATAATAATAATAGTAATGATAATAATAATAATTAGGGATGCACGAATATGGAAATTCTTGGCCCGATAGCGATAAAATAACAATTTAAAATAACAATTTAACAAACAGCCGATACTGTTATACCGATGACTGTTTACTTAGCTTTTGTTGTTTTTATTTCCACCTTTTGGCACCAGGGAAACAAATACATCTTCGACACAAGAAAGAAATGTTCTGAAAATGTGTGCTCATCAACAACAGATTGGCTACACTGCCATCGGTTAATGTCAGTTGATAACGGCAAATACCGGCCAATACCGATATGTGCCGATACATCGGTGCATTCCTAATAATAATAATAATAATAATAATAGTACATGGCGAGGAACGACTGCTACGCTAGCTGCCTAGCACGATAATACTGTTCTGGAAGGACGTTGTGCTGTGTAGGCACTAGGCAGGGAGGAGGGGGGGGGGGGAGGAGGACCAGTGGTGGAAACTACATTTACTTAAATACTGTACTTAAGTCCAATTTTGAGGTATTTGTACTCGAGTATACCGAATCTCCAATATGTCGTACTTTCACTCCACTACATTTATTTGAAAACTTTAGTTACTGTAGTTGCTTTGATTGTTATTACAGAACAACATACAGTAAACCACTTGAGCCCTTGTATACATGTTCCGGCCATTTGAAAATAGCCGATCTACAAGCTCACAATGTGCCACAGATCACATTATGCGACGCATCGAGCACATTTTTAATTCCGGGCTTTTACTTAAACAGTTTAAATGCCAGGTGACAATAAGATGAGATGAATCCAATTATGCACTGATTGCCAGGGACGATGAGACGATTTTTTTTTCTTTAATCCATATTTTGAAAATTCCTCTAATCTGGTGTGCAGGTGATAATAGAATTACACAATATAATTACATTTTCTTTCTTTTATCTATAATGGGCTTCGGTGGCAACGAGAGCCAAAACTGGTGACCACCAGGTGAGCGCTGAAATCGTTTTAACCGTAACGGAGTGTAGTTCTATGTTACAGTAACGATTGAGTACTTTTTTTTCCACCACATGCTCAGGGGAGGGGAGGGGGGGGGGGGGGGGTAGAGACAACACGCTCACACATCATCATCATCATAGTACATTCTTTTCTTTTAAAAAGAGCAAAAAAAAAAACACTTCATAATTGTCAGTCTTCATGCAATAACGTACAGAGTAAACAACCATTTTGTTTCTACAAAATAAGACATATTATTATGGCACATAGGTGATTATCTTCCATCCGTTTTCTCTCTTCTTTTTTTTTGCGCGCGATACATTATCAAATATAGACAACACACTTCAAAAACAATTATTTCTTATCAACAAATATACTTATTGCATTTTTTTTTCCTCCATAATATTATACTTCATATAAAGCCGCCGAACAGGCAAGGATAAAGGCATACTGTATACGCTGTGGAAATTCTTCTCTTAAATATCACCCAACATGCAGGGAGGGCAACGGTGCGCAGGTCGCGATTGGCTGATTGTCATTTTTGTTATTAAAATGGCTGTAGTTCCTGCTTTAGTTTCTTAATAGGTCAGTTATGTACACACAGAGAGAGAGAGAGAGAGAGAGAGAGAGAGAGAGAGAGAGAGAGACAGAGACAGAGACAGAGACAGAGACAGAGACAGAGACAGAGACAGAGAGAGAGAGAGAGAGAGAGAGAGAGAGAGAGAGAGAGAGAGAGAGACAGAGACAGAGACAGAGACAGAGACAGAGACAGAGACAGAGACAGAGACAGAGACAGAGACAGAGACAGAGACAAAGACAAAGACAGAGACAGAGACAGAGAGAGAGAGAGAGAGAGAGAGAGAGAGAGAGAGAGAGAGAGGAAGGAACGATATTCATCCCTTTGTATAGTGCCGTTCAGGCCCATATATGGTCATCCGCAGGATGAGCTACTGGCCAGTAAGTATATGAAGCTTAGCGGAGAGGAAGCAGCTATAAGCGCCACCCAGAGTGTAAAAAAACGGTCCACTTTTTAAGACGTTGTTTTCGTTTTAACCAGCAAAAAAGAGCCCTTATTAGATACTTTGTCGTGTGATGAGCTCACACGACTATAATATAAGCACCACTGTATATTCACCCGTTTCCTAGGCTGTGTGTGTTCCACTTCCTGTCGATTTGATCCAATGGAATCCAATGAAACTGGTCAGATGACCGATGATATCCAATGAAATCGACAGGAAGTGGAACACACAGACAGCCTATAGGAAAAAGTTGAATAGGTCCACTTTTTAAGTAACTAGTAATAGGTATAGGCAACATATTACCATTTTTTGAGTAACTTTTCCAACACTGTTAATGGTATCCGGAGAACTCGCCGGTTTACCAACTCGCCGCAGCGAAAAGTCTTCATCAATGTCTTCATCGTTATGCTAACATGCTGTCTTCATCAGTGTAGCGTGTCAAACCCACAGATGTCATAGTTCATTTCCAAAGTGATCAAATGATTTTGTGCAATTAAATGGTCAGCTATTCGATGATAAAAAAGGTGAGTATGTTAATACCAATGTACCAATTCAGGATATTGTTTACTAATGAATTACATTGTTTCGGTACTTTGGTGTTTAAAACGTTAGCTTCCCCACTTCATCTAGTGTAAACTCTAAACAACCTATCCTCTCTCTCTCTCTCTCTCTCTCTCTCTCTCTCTCTCTCTCTCTCTCTCTCTCTCTCTCTCTCTCTCGATTCAACGCAATTTAAATGAAGGTGAAGTCAAACAAAAATGCACTAAACACCGGCGAGTCGGAAAACAGGCGAGTTCTCCGTCCGGTAACCCTTAATTGTTAATAACGTGACATGGCCCAAAATAGCGGCACAGTGGCTGAAAGTGGTTGCGTCTGGGTTTCATAAACATTTACCCAAAATGGAAAGTATTTAAAAACAAAAGTAATAATAACCGGGTCCATGTCCTGCACTTAAGTAACAGTTTTGGACGTACAAGGTTTCTCACCTGACAGTGTATATATATTAAGATTTTAACAACGTTAAAGTCGGTTGGTCCCACGTACTGCTTTTACAATTAAAGGGGTGACATATTTTGGTCATATACTGTATATATATATACAGTTACATATAGCAGTGGTTTTCAACCAGTGGTCCGGGGACCACCAGTGGTCCTTGAGGCGGTTCCCAGGTGGTCCCCCAGCCAAATGACGGAGAGTTGGAAATGGTAACCAAATAGATCTTTAACTCTTGAGAGCCTAAAATGAAACCTTCATTTCATGCTCTCAGGAGTTATTGTTAAACATCTTACATTACTTCATTTACAAGAAGTCTACACGATTAGAGAATGTAGAATAATTGTTATTTTGCTCAACATTTACCAAAGATTTACCAAGGAATTGTAGACAAAATCTCATCCAACGACACCAAACTATTCCAGACCAATTCTGGGTCTGAGAGGCTGAATGGTGGTTCCGTGGCCCAAATTGAGAACAAATAACGGGCCTCGATATGAAAAGGGTTGAAAACCACTGTAGTATAGTATTAATTTGAGGCTGGCTCAGAGCATGTGAGCGTGACGCTATAATACTGTTGAGGTTATAAAAGCATTTAAACATCAGGTCCAAACACACTGGATGTGTTTTTTTTTTTTTTACATATTGCACTGCAGTAGAAACTCCTGTATGAATTGCTGTTGGTCGCTATTGGGGGAAGCAGGAGCTTCCTAAATATGGTGTCACGCAAAGAGCTGCACGGTGACAAAGGGAGTGAGTTTGACTCATCAATGACACATACAGGTAATGACCACCAACGCTGTGCTGCTGAAGTGAAATTCTCTTTGTAATTATACGTCTGGTGCCGGGGAATCTTTTCAGAATAAAAGGGCAACCAGTGTGCCAAGCAGATGAAGGAGATTTCACGCTGAAAAAACCCACCGAACTTCCATTCCATCCCCGCCAAAAAACCGGGAGGCGAAACCTCCCATTTGCATAAGTCCTGATCTCTCTTTACTAGCGATAAATATTGGCAGGCATAGCATAGATTCAGAGTAAATAGGGAGGTTTTGTCTGGCCGTAAACCAAGGAGTAATATGGCTCCAGCGTGCAGCAAGACAGTTCCGGTAGGGGCTCAGCAAAGGCGTTGCCCAGCAACGAGCGCTGTCAAAAAAGTGGATTTTATAGCGATCGTGTTGTATTTCATTAAAAAAGGACCTAAAGACGTCCTGGGACGGATGGAGCGAAAAAGGGTACATTTGGTTCCATTATTCTGGACACTCTCAGGAGTTATGGGAGTCCTGAGCATCACTGCCTTAGAGCACTACTTCTGTTATGCTGGTCACTACCTGTGTGTGTGTGTGTGTGTGTGTGTGTGTGTGTGTGTGTGTGTGTGTCTGTGTGTGTCTGAGGGGGGGTATATCATAATGCAGAAAGATGGGTTGCCATCTTGACTCATGCGTCCAATTAGACACACATTTGCTGCTGTTCGCAGTCAATACTGCTGTTATGAAGGTAATTGCTGAAGGAGAAATACACTAGAGATGTGTGTGTGTGCATGCGCACAGACACACACACACACACACACACACACACACACACACACACACACACACACACACACACACCTCGAGAGAAACTCGCATTCACACAATAAGAGCGTTTGCCGGTAAAAAAATAAAAATAACACATCGATTGTCTAAAACGCAGGGAAGTTTGGATTCGATAAAGGAAAAAAATTGATTGTCGTGTCAAAAATAATAACAATAAAAAGCTTTCAACAGCAGCAGGGCCGATCTGTTGTTTCTCTCAGAAGACGGCCCCGTGTGAATGTCTGCACAATTATACTAACTGCTAAATTATGCTGTTTTAAGGCCTCCTTGGTATGGGGGTGTGAGTGCGTGAGCATGTGCATGTGTGTGTGATGGTGTGTGCGTGTGTGTGTGTGTGTGTGCGTGCGTGTGTTTGTGTTGCTGGGGGCCGCCCGGGGGCCGAGGCATATAGCTAGGAGCCTATATAGCAGGAGTCTTCAACGTTTTCGCTGCAGGGACGGACCGCACCGCTGCCTTTCAGGGCAGATTCACACCACGATCCCGGGGTGCGCACTCGGGACCACTTGGCAGATGTTAGGGTATAGTGTGAATGCATGCGTGGGTATATATACCGTTCCCCGGAGCGGATCACACAACCAATCCCGGGAACCGCATGGGAAGGTAGAGTCTCGGGACCGATTGAAGTGTACTCGGATACGGATTGCTGCAACGCGAAAGCATCGAATACAGTTGAATGAAGTGTACTCGGATACAGATCGCTGCAACGCGAAAGCATCGAATACAGTTGAATGTAGCGTACTCTGTTGCGGAAAGAATCAAAGGCCAATGTGAATCATGGCCAATCGCGGGCAATCGTATTCAGGGAACAGTTTGAATCAAACGGACTCGGTGTGAATCTGCCCTAGAGAGAGCAAAAGGGAGCAGTGGGTCTTCAACGTTGCAGGGGGCGGCGGACCGGAACCGCCGCGCTTTTTAGGCTCGGGCGACGAGTAGCAGGTCCGGCGAAGGAGCCTGCACGAGCGCGACCACCAGCAGCAGACACAGGCCAATCAGGGACGACGGGGGCGTGGCCCCGCCGGTCGCCGCAGAGCGCACGGTGGACACCGTGACCTCGGAGGTGAGCATGGCGGACAGCGGCACGTGGGACATCAGGGTGGGACTGGCGTAGTTGATGAGAGAGTCGATCTTCTCCGCCTCCTTGCTGCACGCCTCGACCTGCCGTGCGTGGCGGGGGACAGAAAGCACAGAGAGACGAGCGCGTTGAGAAACGTGAACACTGTACACACACACACACACACACACACACACACACACACACACTGTGAGTTCCAAAGCCTGTGAAGCAGTAAGCTTGGCTCCAAAAAATAATCCACGCTCACATCGCTTGTAGAGTTTAACTTTTTACTTGACATAAAGGTGTACAGAACAACAAACAACATGATACAAAAAAGGTGTTCAAAAACGATTCTAATAATTGGTCTAATATGGTTTCTGAAGTGGCTTAATAATTCCAACGTGGGTTAGTATTCTCCAAAGTGGGTCAAAAAGCTGTAGCTGCTCTCAGGCTTCCAGCTCTGAACTAACTAAAAACCTGCTGGACACAGCTGCTGATAATGCACACTGAATTAACTGGCTTGCTGGCTTCTGCTCCAATAGGTTGAATTCTTAATTGGCTCTATTAACACAGCTAGACTCTAAGCTGCACAAAATGTGTAATCAAGAAAATGTCCTTCAAATATAGTACACACAATGAAATAACTCTCTCACACACACACACACACACACACACAGACACACACACACACACACACACACACACACACACACACACACACACGCTCCTTTTCCACCAAAATAACTTTGTGTGAGACTGGGTGTTATATAGGATATGAACGGAACCAGTTGTAGAACCAAACACGGTGAAATCACGGATTGCAATTCCGTACATACACGTCTAGAAAATCCCAAAATACGTACATACTGTATTACACTGAAATCCTCCCCATAGACAATGACGGAGGGGCGCCGTCTCTACCGAACTTGAACCACGGGAGACGCCACCGAGCGGGGCCGCTAGGGTCGCGAGTCGCCGTGACGAGCGTCGCGAAGTTTGGTAGAGCCCGACTCGGCCCCGTCCGAGGTGTAACCCGATGGCGATCGTACATAATAATCTGCATCTTCCATACTGAATAGTGACACGAGCACTTTGGGTCGACCTTCAGCACAAGAAGGTTCCAGTTCCAGTTCCAATTTCAGATCAGATCAAATCTGGTTCAAAATTAGGCGGGGGAAAAAAGGAACGGAACTGGTTCAGCCCCGGTGGAAAAGGTTGCCATGCGCTGTGATAAAACATATTTTGCCTGATGAAAATAGCAGATCTAATAGCTGTTCTACAAGCTCACACATGAGCTTCATGTGGATCTGCTATTTTCAGAGCGCAACAATTAACACCCGAGCGCAACCAGACATAAAACGACGTGTCTTTTAGTTCTACTGGATTCTCTTCTGACATCCGAGTCTAGTTTTAGTTGTTGTTGGCAAAATTGTCAATATTATTTAGGCTTATAGTTTTAGTCATCATCGCTTCATTTATTTATTTCGTTTTCATTTCATTTCACGTCAGCGATAAAAGGTAGTCATTTTTTCGTTGCAACTCTAGTCTCCACTCACTGTATTATTTATTTAGCCTTCCTCCATTCCTTTAGTTCTACCTCTCGCTTTGTTCAGCAGCCTTCTTCTTTTGTCTGTTTCGCTGTCTCTCTCTCTCTCGTATTGGGAGTCCGTTGTGACTCGTGAATAATGGATTATCAGAGAGTCGGTTTGTCTGACTTTTCACCTGATGCTTTGGAGGGAGGAATCCAGACTTTAACCAAATCTGGGCGGGAACCCCTTTTGGTGTTTCAAGCATTATGTCGTACTTTAGCTATTGAAAAATAGCAGATGTACAAGCTCATAGCGTGACACCGAGTGCCGCGCTACAAGCTTGTAAATCTGCTGTTTTGCAAATCTTTGAATATATATTCTTTCACAGCGAACATCTTTAACTCAAATCTTTGCTTCTGGGGAGTCCCTGGAACAACATATTTTCAGATGGGGGTCGGCGGCCAATTACATTATATTTTTGGGGGTCCTTGACATGAAAATGTTTGAGAACGACTGACAAAGAAACATACAGTAGGATTTTCAGAAAACTGTCAGTCTAAATGGGTTAATACAAAGCATTCAGTGTGTCCGCCCCTGATCTCAACTGAAGTGATTGACAATAAATAATGAATCTTGATATAACACAGCAGCTGCAGATAAACTACCTTCCCCTTTCCCTACCTTTCCCTTTTTTTCTGACACTGTGTAGCCTATTGTGTATTTAAAAAATAAAATAAAACGAACTATAGACACAATGCCCTTAGTGGTTAACAATAATAACCAGCAAATCTGCTCTAAAAACTCTAAAAACGAACTCAATAAAAAACTAAAACTAGAATAAAATCCTAAACTATGATAACCTTGATATGCACGTAACCTGCTGCTCACTGCTTACGCACGCGCACACGCACGCACTCACGCACGCACAGTTGGGGGGGGGGGCTATCGCTCCTCAATCCATTCTCTAGATATATTTATATAAATAGCTTCATAAATGATTCAATAATTGTATTTACATTGATTTCAGCAGCAGCAGCAGTAACCTTTGTAGCGAAAAAGGCCTTGTGCACACCTATACAAGGACAGGTGCGTCGGAGCCGGCAGCAACCGAATGCGAATCGTGAGAAGAAAAGGGTCCACACACACCGTCTTCACTTATAGAGCAGTATAGTTTCATTCAGACGACGACGTTTTGGCCTAAAAACGACCTTCATCAGGTCTCTGGTTTATACAACAAGCAACCGGTGATGGTTATATAGAGGACCAATCAGAGGCACACTCCAGTCTGTTGCCATGGAGAGGGCACAACCCATAGAGCCCTGTATACAGGTAGGGGCAAACGTTTAGTATCTTATGAGTCCACAGTAAAAATAATATGACACAAAAATACATTTACAGCAGTCAATAACAGAATATATAGAAAATACAAAAATGTTAATTATAAATAAGTATGTACTGTAGATATAAAGGGACTGGGGCACGGAAAAAGACACTTTACAGTTTAACCCATTTTTGGGGCGGGAACCCCTTTTGGTGTTTTAAACATTATGCTATCATTATGCTATTGAAAAATAGCAGATCTACAAGCTCGTAGCACGCCACTCTGTGGCGCGCTATGAGCTTGTAGGTCTGCTATTTTTGAAAAATCGTGAAAATATTTATTTCAGTTTAGAAGACATTCTTAAAATTTTGAGGTCAGGCCAAAATGTATTAAAGTGCAGTTACAGACACTACAAGTTGTCTATAGGCCTAGACCAAATAGGCATATGGGTCTGACCTCTATGGGGACATCAGGAGCGGCCCATATAATAATAAAAAATTCGGCTGTTGAGTTAGAATAAATAAACAACAGGACATAACAGCATAGCAAACAGTATCACAAGGAGACACAAATAATCTTAAAATATCACACCATCACCATTCAATAATAATTCGTCATTTAAACCATTTAGGGGCGAAAGTATTTAGTGGAGATCCCAAAAAACAATGCCTCACGTCTCTTTAAAAGCCTCGAGGTGGCAGAGGAACTGACTCGATGCCAACAAAAACGCAGAGATGAGATGTCATGTTTCTTACAGGATAATCCTTGTCATTTCTGCGGATAGTGCTTTTATGTTCACTGATTTGTTGTTTAAATAATTATTTTGTACTTTTCCAGTTTTGAGGTGACAGTACTTCATTAGACACCCTGGAGTCGTTTTTATGTGCAATGGTGTATTAACTTTGTATTTAGGGTTTCTTCCTGGAGGCTGAACCCTTGACAGTCAAACGGGCCAATGAAATGAACAGTAACATATTGACACAACACTATCAGCCCCTCCCCTAACCCCGGCTTCAGTTCAGGTGGATCACCACCCACCAGGCAAATAAGGCATACTTAATGAACAGGTGGGCGTGTCCACATAAAAGCATGATGAGATAACACGCTGTTTCTGACAGACACACACACACTCAGACAGACAGACATTGACTGAATTACAGTATGATGATACCTGATGATCATGTTTTAGGGTGGAAAAGATCGTGGCACTCCATCTTTAAGTTTCCTAGTGGTCAGGCCACAGGGACAACGTAACTAATAAACTGTGTGTGCGAAGGCGCATGAAATGACACCTTTAATTTGATATTTCTGCCCAGAGGACGGATGATGATAAATTGCTTGTGTTTTATTTCTATTGTGGCATTATTGGGCACAGCTGCCACATGGATAATTACCGTTAGGGAGATAGGACTGAGCAGGGCAATTAAGTGTCAATTGCGCTTGTTTATTGCTAGAACATTCACATTAACCAAGCAGTAACTTTGAAGGATGAAGGACAAATGAAGGATACCAGTGTCGTTGCGTCTCCGTCTTCTAATGAGGAGGTCATACTGGAAAGAGAGACGTTGAACGAGTGACCGAGTCGAGCAAGAACGCAAAGGGAAAAAAAGGAAGAGAGGTATAGAATGCATCCGACAGGCAGAGAGAAAAACATGACTTATTTTGTTTTGTCCAAAGGCCTCAGTCATTCAATGAAATATAGATAGTCTTAAGAATGAGCTCCCGGCTTCCTCAACACATCCTCAGGGCAAATACCTTCAAAGTCGCTGGCTTTCTCTGTCTCTCCGTCAGCCTTGTCTAGCTGTATTGCCTTATGATTCAGCGCAGTGTGCGCGTGAACCCTTCCACCCAACGGTGCGTTGACTCACATGGCTCAAATAGAATGGTAATGCGTACGGTCTAATGGGTTAGTTTCAACCAATACTCTTTTGACACGGTTTAAACAAATTGTGACGCATGATGGTGTAATGTTCAGTGTTCCTGACAGGTCTAGGGGAAAAGGCTTTTTTTAACATTATTCTTTAGTACACAAAGTAATTTACAGAATAAAATGTGCTGGGGAGGTCGTGAGGTTGCTTACTTTCAGACGGAAAGTACCATTAAAAAAAGAATGGGGACCTTGATATGGAAAAGGTTGAAAACCTGCACTGCAATAGACATATTCTTACATAATTGTCTCTGCTAATGGTATACTTTGATGCCTTCTTTTCTTTCTTTTTTCTATGCTTCAATTAGTTGTGTAGTATGCTTCAATTAGGTGTCAGACAGTGCGTGATAATTGATAATGTTCCAGACAAGCTAATTGCATAATGTGCCGTTAATATAGCCTGATTGTCAGACTGTGAAACCAGGCTATACTGCACATACTATACATATATAGTCTGCATTATCCATTATATAAAATTATATCAAACATAAGGCAGAGTACCTCAGAGACCTAACTGTGAATGCAATATATATATATGACTGTGACATTGCATACATATTTTACATCTGCTGCCATCAAATGAAATGAAATGTCAAATGTATTCACAGTCATCTATCTATGAGAATGTGTGTGTGTGTGTGTGTGTGTGTGTGTGTGTGTGTGTGTGTGTGTGTGTGTGTGTGTGTGTGTGTGTGCGCGCGTGCGTGCGTGCGTGTGTCACAGATACAGGATCTCTCTGTCTGCGAGTGTGTGTCCGTCCGTCTCTGAGTCCCTTTCATGCCCATATACACAGAGATCTCTATATGTGCCGTTCAAAATGTCCGTGCCCCCTGTATGCCCATATTTGGAGACGACGAGATAAAAAGGTGCATTTATATAGCGCCTTTAATCCAAGGCGCTCCACTCCAACCAGCCCACCCTATACCCCTGAGCCACCGACGCCCCCGAATAGTGATTGTTGTGATATACAACAGGTGTGTATACTGAGAAGTGGTACTGGTACGTGAATAGGCAATGTACTTACATGTATGCACTGTCTGAACTGTAACATACTTTAGGGCTGTGTTAGAGCACGCTGAAGGCCGCGTACATTTCCTATTCACGTACCAGTATCACTTCTCAGTACACACCTGTTGTATATCACAACAGTGATGTCTCAATGTGACAACGTAGCACCGAGGTCATAGACTGGCCTCCGAGTATACTATGATAATCGTCTACCGCCGATCCCTCAAGAGACGGATTCTGTACCAGCAGAACAACCCGTCAGCAACATGTAGCGTTGTCAGGGTCGAGAACCACTTTCATGAGCTGAATGAAGTCTTTTTGGGGACGGATGGATGGATGGATTGGGGACTTTATAAAAGTCAATTAATATTCTCGCTCACGGCCATGCAGCGGCCGGGGGCCGCTTTATATTTGAGGTCCTTGTAGGGGACATGTTTTGTGGCCTAGCGGGGAAATGACCTTCGCCACCGCGGATACATGCACGTCTGACTAGTCCCGTTTCAAATACACCAAAAAGTGCTTTAGTTTATTATGTTATAGGACCAAACACAACATCGTTTTTTCCCTCATCTCTAAGGCCTCCCCCCATGCATGAAATCGATTCTTGTATAAAATAATACTTCACTGCAAAAGTGGTGAAATTGATATGTAAAGATATAAAGCCCTGTCCGTCTGGGCGTTGAGGCGTGGATTGCGGAAAAGAACGCTAATAAAGAGAGAGAATAATTTCCCATTGACTCTCCTCGTGTGATCTGGAATGAAATTCAACCAGAACAACGAGAGTTCTCTAGCCGAGATCAATCCATCTCATCTCAATTGGAATACAAGACTAGGATACGATTTTTTGCCAGACCGTCTGCGAATTGCGACGATTGTTAGAAGTTACTGGGAGCCTTCTTTCTAGGCAGTCGTGTGAATAACTAAGTACAGTTCCTCAAGCACTGTATCCAATATGTATAATATTCACTACTTTTAAATCTACATCACTACAAATATTAAACTTTTTTACTCCACAACAACTATTTGAAAAGAACTTTAGTTTACTAGTTACATTTAGATTTGGAATATTATTACAAAACATACACTAACCACTTCAGCCCCGTTATTATAATAATTATGCATTTTGGCCATTTTGGAAAATAGCGATGCAATGCGTTGTGAGCTTGTAGATCTGCTGTTTTCTTGCCTTTATTCATAGTACACAGCAGCGGAGAGAGATATGAAACAGGGGGAAAGAGAGAGAGAGAGAGAGAGAGAGAGAGAGAGAGAGAGGGGCAGGATCGGGACTCGAACTCGCGACGCACATTTATCGGACGACTCTGTACGAAAGGATTTAGCCTGCAGGCTAAATCCTTTCGTACGGAGCTGATGCCAGCGTCAGAGAGGGCCCGACTGTCTCCGCAGACAGAACACAAGTTCAACAAATGTCTCCATTTGTGCTGACCTGTACAATCAATGATCTGACAGCCTCAGGAAATAATGGGAGAGAGAGAGAGAGAGAGAGAGAGGGGTGAACTATATCCCTTTAAAGTAGCACTATGAAACTTTATTCATGCACAAAAAGTAATTTATTTTTAGTAAAAATAGACACGTGACATGCATGAGTTCTATAATGCAATCCAAATGACTGGAACCACTCACATGGCGACTGAGATCTTTAACCCTTAACACGAGTCAGTTGATGTACTGTAGAACAGTAACAGAGTTACGTTTTCATTGTTTAACTGGCGTTTTTAATACATGTTGTGTGATAGTGTGACAGGTGACACGTTCGGATGACGTCAACGGAGGAAAGAACCGTCGCATGCACTGGCTTGCTAAGGCTTCTGGGAAATTGAGGCCCAATGCATTCCAAATTTCCAATGGCAATGGTGGCGCGCAATGCGTGGCTCTGTCCTACGACAGACGACGACACCATTTTAAGGACGTGTATACGCGTCTTTTATATCAAAACCATGGGGTGCTAAAGACGTGTACATACATGTAGGCGTCCTTTGGTCGTTTTTATCGATATAAATTATTTTTTACTCCTTGTTGATTCACGCATGCAAACTGCCGTTCACTTCCTTGTTTGCGGCTCAGAAAGAATGGCTCGTATCTCCTAATCTAGGGAGCTCTCCATGGTTCTGACGAAAAGGACAATGGGTCTGTCTTCATTTCTGACTTCAGCATGCCTCTCATTTGGAATATAAACGCTTCTAGAGAGACTTTAGCGAGACCAGCGTGAGGTAAGAATGGAAGATTATGCCTCCCGTTCAGTGGTTCCCAAACTTCTTCATGTCAAGGTCTCAAGGACCCCCAAATTGACACTAATTAGACCCTTCATTTGAAAAGATATGCCAGGGTCCCCCATAAGAGAACATTCGTACGGCTCTGGCAGTGATTCTCAACCATTTTAACTTCAAGGACTCTCCGTTTGATAATGCAATAGGCTACGGACCCCCATTTGATGGCATTTCTGGGACCCACAATTTGTATTGTATGAATTCAATGTTAATTTAACTCTGAGAGTGTACAAATGGAACACTCTCAGAGTTACAGACCCATAAGGGGTCCATTTGGTTCCAAACTATCATTCAGCTATATAGGGAACCCCCTGGAACTCCCTCCAGGACCCCTGGGGGGTCCCCGGACCACACTTTGGGAACCACTGATGTAGGGAATATAAGGATGAACAACAGCAGCAACAACAATTACACTAAAGTATTCAAGAATGGGCGACACGGCTCAATTGGGAGAAAAACACAGGGGGGGGGGGTTACATTTGCTCCTAAATACGAGCCTAACCACATATCTGAGGTGTGTGTGTGTGTGTGTGTGTGTGTGTGTGTTTGTGTGCACGTTAGTGATGCGCCGGCCTGTTGCTCGCAGGTGGGCGGGTGGACGGGTCAAGGTTTTCAGCGCAATTATGGCACGGCGGGCGTGCCAATAATTAAATCTCCCAAAAAAGGAGAAAAAAAAGCATTCCGGTACCTCATGCTCTCCTGTGTCTATATACTGTCTACTCCTCCTGCTGCTGAAACCATCAGCTTGTTGTTCTGTTGTTCATCCATTGTGTTGCTTATGAAAGGGCGCTTTAGCCACTGCCTTTTTGACCATTGTAGAAAATAAGTGCCCTCCCTGTACTCGTTCTGAGGCTCTGAACCTGAACCGTCATCAGCTGCACCAAATCTTTCTTAATTGAGCGCGGCGCTCAGTGCGCACACACAGAATAATTATATAGCAGATGGCTATTTTGGCTGTGCGGTATACTGCCGCCGCGCACACAATCCAAACTAAAATGAGCACATGAGATGAATTCATTTGGAGCGGAGATACTATACACTGCTGCAGTGCAGCAACATGACCCCGAACGAGTGAAGTGATCCGGTTCTCGAGACAGATAGTATGCCCTTCAAATTGCCTCTTTTTTTTCCTATTTTTTGTTTTCGAGGGCCACGGGGCGGGCGAGTCGCGCGGCGGAACGGGCGGGTTATGAAAAAAAGAGAGACAGAGAAAGAATTTTGATGTAACACGATGTCTGTTAAAAATAATTTTAATACCAGATTAGTGTGTGTGTGTGTGTGTGTGTGTGTGTGTGTGTGTGTGTGTGTGTGTGTGTGTGTGCGTGTGCACGGAGAGGAGCATATGCTGCTGGGCTGCAGAAGCAAGTCCAGTCTGGGTGAAATTAACTACGCAAAATTAAAATAACGCCACGGCTGGGCCGTGGTCGGATTTTGGCGGGCTTGCAGGGCTCTTGTGTGCGTGTGTGTGTGCGTGCGTGCGTGCGTGCCTACGTGTGTGTGTGTGTGTGTGTGTGTGTGTAAGGACACGGGAGGACAATCTATCCTCCCCCTGAGTTTATTGTTATGACAGAAAAAATAAAAATAAAAACATGAATATTCATTTCCACAATGACAAGGGCGCTAAATGACTAAACTACTGTTCAACTGCAGGATTTGTTAGAGAGGTGAACGCGGTGTGTGTGTGTGTGTGTGTGTGTGTGTGTGTGTGTGTGTGCGTGCGTGTGTGTGTGCGTGTGTGTGCGTGTGCGCGCGTGTGTGGGTGTATACTGAATTGCTCATTGTAGATGGATGCGTGCGTAGGTCGTTATTTCACCAGCTGTGGATGTACTTTGCCTCTGTTTGTCGCTCATTACAACATAACGAGCACGTAGATGAATGAGCTAAATGAGCTGTCTTCACACTCATGAGATCAATGCTAGCCCAACGGGGACGCAAGGAACAGGTGTCAATGTGGACGCCCACGTCAAGCTGACCTCTTCTCTTACTTCTCCATAAGTTTCACTAACTCGAATTGAAAGTTTAAAGTTATACAATATATGTGTAAGGTAGTAGGGCTTTCACTTCTAGTGATTTTTACTAGTTGACTAGTTGCCTAATTTATACTATTAGCCGGCAGTTATCTTTTTGAGTGGTGCAACCACTCCCTTACGGAGCTATGTGTGTGGGTGGGTACAAAATAGCACAAAATTAGCACAGTTGTTTTTCACCACCTGTGCGCAACCTAACACACACACACACACAAACACACACGCACATATTAACTGTATGGTGATACCGGGTGTGCCAGTACAGTACAGTGACAGTACAGTAGAGGGTACAGTAGAGGGACCCCCACACGGTGACTCTGTCATTTCTCAACCGTTCCGGACGCGGTGCGGCTCGCCGGAATCGGGCCGGCACCCTGGGTGCGTTCATGGAACTCCTCCCCCCCCCCCCCCCCCCCCCCCACACGGAGTTGCACCACTCACTTCACACGGGTGTGATGGTTTTTTTTTATAGTGGACTACTGAATCAAGCTAGTGTTTACTTTTTACCGTATATAGGTTTACTCTCGAGTCTCGAACTGGCGCATTGCTTTTTTTCCAACAGTGAGAAAAGCATGGACAGAGTGGCGCTGACTGATGAAGGAAGTATCAGCAACAACAACGTTGCATGGCTATGTAACGGGTGACGTCATGGAATACGAGTTAAACAGGAGGCTGGCCAGACTGAGTATAGCGAACTGACAAAACAATTTGCTTTTGTGCCTTTATTGACAGTTGAAGACAGACAGGAGAGAGGGAGGGAGAGATGGCGGGGGGGGGAGACATGCAGCAAGGGTGGTCATGAACGGGACTCGAACACACAACGCAGAGTGAGGCCAGTGCCCATTATGTGGCATGCCTGCCTGGTCCGCTAGGCCAGCGGGCGCCCCCCCCCCAACAAAACAAATCCACGGAACACAGCGAATCATGGCTGGAAACCATGAAGGCTATAATAACATCGTTCCTGCTGTTCTATACATACACTGCCAACCAATGTGCAGAACGTCACAGAATGACGCTTTAAAAGCCTGGCAAGGGGAGAACGGGGGTGAAATACTACTAATAATAATAATTTGGCAGTGTATAATAGACCCGAAAATAGATGATCTTTTAGATTGTCTATTTTAGCTGCAGTTGCGTGACATATAGAAGACATGCCGAGCTTTGAGCTTCTATGTAATCCAAATGACTGAAATCAGACAAAAAACAAGCTTCAATTCACGGCTGACTGAGAATCTATACTCTTGTTGTAACAGACATCTGTATAATATACCGTACTTGAGATCTGGCCACTCATGGGGGACAAGCTGGAGAAAAAGGGCCCAGGACCAGGATGTCTGGAGAGCTCTTGTTCGTGGCGTATATACGCCCAAAGTTGGGCTTATATAGGCAGAAGTAAAGTAGCAGTTTAACCCATTCTGACCTGAGATCAGATTCATACGAGGTTTCCACTGGACACACACTGGTCTGATTAATCCATTCTGACCTGAGATCAGATTCTAGAAAAATGTCAGTCGTTCGATTTTTCTAAAATAGCAGACCTACAAGCTCGTATCGCGCCACTCGGTGGCGCGATATGAGCTTGTAGATCTGCTATTTTTCAATAGCTAAAGCATAACATGATGCTAACACCAAAATGGGTGCCCGGTCAGAATGGGATAACTTATAATCTCTACTGTCATCAGTATACAAGCTCTGGAGGAACCGAGGCCTGCCTGCTGCTTCTGCTATAGCGCAGCAGCTTGTTACAACATAACAAGGCCGGTGATGGATTGTGTGCTAAATGTGCTGCCGTTCAAATCAAACAGCAACTCTGTCTGGGGGGAAATGAATGGGAGAAATAAGACGGGAACGTCCCAAAGTAACTCCCATGTCAATTTAGCTCTTCTCCTGTTCTCTCCCCCGAAGTTTAAATTGAAAAGACAGATCGAAGTCTGTTAGACTCCAGTCTAACTTTCGTTTGGTATTATCCCCCCCCCCCACCCGGTGTTAAGTGACACTATAATATGATCACGTTAGAATTAAATTAGACGGCTTATTAAATTAACCCAAAGACACGTTCCAAGTGTTTCATGGACTAGTGGAAAATAGACAATGTAACACAATGTGTCGCATTGTGACGTGTGTGTGTGTGTGTGTGTGTGTGTATGTGCGTACCTGCAGTGGTGTGGGCGTGTGGTCCACGGGCGCTATGAGGACCACCAGCTCGTGGTCGATGCTGAGGTAACCGAAGACGTCGCACTGAGGCACGGACACGTGGAGACGCAGGATCCCCAACACGTCATGCACCGTCACCGGCTGGTTCCTGTTCAACTGATCACGCAAAAACACACGTGTGTGCACACACACACACACACACACGCACACGCACACACACACACACACACGCACACGCACACGCACATGCACACACACAGTATATACAGTTAAGGTTACATCCACAGAATCACGACGATGATGATGGTGGTGGTGATCTTAGCATGCCTGGACTGGCCACTTGACGTACCAGACATATATCCGGTGGTGGCCCGGTGTTTCTTTTTGCTATTACCCAGTTTTAGGATTATTGCGGAAATGATCAGAACATGCAGGCATTATGTTTCAGTAAAACTGGTGGTATTAGGGCTTGTTTGTTTGTGTGTGCCCCGACGGAGTGGGTTGGTAGCGTATATCTTTGTGAATTGCATTTTCATAGCGCTTTTCCAAGTGCTCAAAGCGCTTTACAACGGTTCATTCATTCATACATTGGGAGGTGAAGCGGCGAACAGTCGACGCCAGCGTCCTCACTTCCCACATTCACACACCAACGGTGGCGAGCTCACACCGACCGACTCATTGGAGGCAATGTAGGGTTCAGTGTGTTGCCCAAGGACACTTCGACATGTGGACAGGAGGAGCCGGGATTCGAACCGCCGATCCAGGAGTCGTTGGACGACCTGCTCTACCATATACTGAGCCACAGCCGCCCAGCTTGCTATCTGCGTGCCGGTTAGCGGTCTGGGGGAATTAACTACCCCAAATAATTCCCCATGATCATAATTTTAGGGCAGGGGGGTGCCCAAAGGGTATAGATTGTGAGATGCAGATTACAAAGACTGTGCATTGTAAATCACATGACATATGCCCCTAAAGAATATCTAATTTAAATGTAAATGTATTGTATTATTATTTTATTTTTTTTCAAGAGTGTTGCTGTGCACAAACGTCGGTAACATTACAAATGAAAAAGATAAATAAAACCCTATTCCATTTCTCCCCTCCTATTTCCCATTCCGTGCGCCGCTATATATTCCAAAGCCTCCCTCAGGTACCTAATTTAAACTATTTTCAGCAATGGTATAATACATTTTTTCAGTTGTAGATCTTTTTGAAAGTAGCTCTCAAGTTTAGGGCCTCATCCATTGCAGTATTGCTACGGTATACTTATTCCATGGAGAGACACAAAGCAGGCAGAAGATAAGACCGAGATATAGTCCCGCATACGTTTACTCAGTCAGTTCCGATAAACCAGCGCTTTAGACAACTTAGCCGCGCTCTGCAGAGACTCCCCTTCTGATCAGCACAGCTCATTTTTGTACAGCTCATTGATTAGGTGTGCTGTCATGCTCAGTTGAGCACGGGTAGAGAGAGAGAGAGAGAGAGCGCCTATTTTTTCGACCGATCAGATTGCCTCGGTTCGGAACTTTAGCTTGTTGAATAATGCAACATCATTCACGTCCAAGAAATGGAAAAAAAAGAACACGTCCGCAGACAGACGAGCTTCTGCCGCAGGGAGGCACTCATGAAAGATGACAGACCATATGAATTAGCCAGGAGATTTTACATTTTTTTCTTTTCACAAAAGTGTTTGTTTTCTTTTACTTTGTCTCCAATAAAAGTAGTATAGTAATATAGTTTTGTATCAGTCTAAGGAAGGATACAAGTATGTTTTGGCAGTGCATAAGACACTACTACAGCTGCAGCCAACATTTAAATATTATTTTTTGGACGTGCTACCTTTTTAGATTTTCTTTTTAAATTCCTTTTGTTTGATGTACAAAGAAAGCTATAGTTACTGAAACCCAGTAACTATAGTTACCGTTACTATACTTCATTTCAAAAGTGACTCAGTTACTTTGCTGATTACTTACAGCAAAATGTAATGCGTTACTGTGAAAATGTACTTTGTAGTTACTCAACAATACATTGACCGCAACAAGTTCTTTTCAGTTTCTGTCCATTCATGTGCCATAAGGGTATTTTAATCCATTTTGGGGGCGGGAACCCCTGTTGGTGTTTTAAGCATTATGTTATAATTTAGCTATTGAAAAATAGCAGATCTACAAGCTACGAGCTTGTAGGTCTGCTATTTTTGAAAAGTCGTGAAAATGCGGCACAACATACAGTATATATTCTTTCACGTTTTTAGGCCCATTTAGGCCACGTCAGGCCTAAATGGGTTAAAAATTAGCCCATAGGCCTTAACCAGACGGAGTTAGCGCACGGATAGGCAATCCTATAGTGGGAGGATCGCGGACCACCCGATGGCTTTTTCTTTGGTAAAAAACCGTAATCGTCGGTAAATAAAGCTTGTTTTGATTAGAATCGGAATTACAATCCGAGATCAAAGGCTGTTAAGATTCCGTGCATGCATGTGTGTGTGTGTGTGTGTGTGTGTTTGTGTGTGTGTGTGTCGGGATACGTCCCCGACCCGACTCAATTTCGTCTCTATGAAAGTAAATTAATTCACTCACTCACGGCTAGCGCCGGAGGCACTCGTAAATATTGGAGGTTCTAGACATGAATATGTTTGTGCCCGGGGAAATGAGAGAGAGAGAGAGAGAGAGAGAGAGAGAGAGAGAGAGAGAGAGAAAGAGAGAGAGAGAGATATCGTTTAGTTAATTGAAACACGTTGTCATTGGCTTAGTCAGCTTAATATTTCATTGACGAGGATTTACTACGTCTCCACGGCAACCGACTGCTAATTGGAAAGGCAATCGTAGCCGCAATTATTTCTGAAGCCTGTCTCATTATGCAGAATTATGCAGCATCCTATTTCAAGTTATCAAATGTCTAAACATCGAGCGGCTCTACAAGCTCACAATGCGTCGGATCGTGACACATTGTGAGCTTATAGATCGGTAATTTTCAAATGGGGGAGGGGGGGGGTACGTTTAGAAACGTAGATGGCAAGATAAGAATTAAGTACATTTAGTTAGTTAGTTACTTTCCACAATTGTATTGACACTTTTTTCGTAGGTGAAAAATTCGGACTACTTCTTCCGGCCCTAGTCATCATCTACATTTTTCGAGATCATAGATTTCACAATGCCACGCCAGACTTTCCGGTCCTTCACTGCCACCCCCAGTTCCTGCTTACTGATGCACGTGTCCCTATATAGTGATGACATCAGGGGAACGACAGTTTTCTCTACCTCCAGACTCCAGAGAAGAAGGGAAGATATAACCTCATTGTCAGCTCTGTATAGCAGTGGCTGGCAAACTGTGTTCCTCTGGATCGGACTAGTGAAGAAACACGGGGAAGGTTGCCGTATATTAGATTAGTCGATGGGTAGAGTCTCACGTTACCAGACTGTTAGCCTCGATACCCAGGCTTTCATTTCGTCTGCGCGAAAAATGAAAGCCTGGATTTACGCACGGGCTGCACTGGTCTAAAACTAAAAGTGGGAGTCAACCCTTCCGCGTAGGCGTCGCTCCAAATGACGTGACGTCAGGGCTCTGAGCGGTGTGCACCCCTCAAAATAACACCGTGAGGAAATCATTACCAGCGGAACTTCAAACGAGGCTATGCGAGGAAAATGAGGAGAATGGCTGAATAACCCACCACACCGTCTAAGATAAAAAACCAACGTGTGGATGTAACTTTGACAGTCCGTTTGCTCTTTTCCGAGCAACGGAAGAGCCGTCATGAGAAAATATAAAGCGGAAGGCGTTTCGTCTTTCGCTCAAATGTATCTGTCGCGCACATTTATCAGAATAATAAAAATAAATCATCTAAGCTTGTTGCTTATAGCAGAAAAGTAAATAAAAGAATAAGCTCTAAAGATATTTCAAAATATATTTCCGTGAACGGAAATGGCAGCTTCCTTACTCAGATGTCGGGGAGATGTAGTTCCAGACTCTCCATTATAGCATCCGGAGAGCGTGGAATAGTTGTCTGGCTATACGAGAGACTATAGTCGATGGGTGGCTCTTCCAAGAGAGCCACCAAGTACTGTACAGTGTACAGTACTATAGGTGGTAGTGTACAGTGCACAGCGCCAAACCACCACGGTCAAACACGTAGCAAAGTCAGTCACTATAATAATAATCTGGTGGATCCGTGGCTTCACATCCAATCAACACCATCGCCACTCGGCTTATTTGCGAGGTATTAGCGGGCTTAGCTTAGCGCAGGGTCCCTTTTTTCTCCGAGACGTGCTTGTGTAAGAGATTAACCCATTCTGACCTGAGATCAGATTCATACGAGGTTTCCACTGGACAACACACTGGTCTTGATTAACCCATTCTGACCTGAGATCAGATTCTAAAAAATTTCAGTCGTTCTTCGATTTAAAAAAAATAGCAGACCTACAAGCTCGTATCGCGCCACTCGGTGGCGCGATATGAGCTTGTAGATCTGCTATTTTTCAGTAGCTAAAGCATAACATGCATGCTAACACCAAAATGGGTGCCCGGTCAGAATGGGTTAAAGAGTCACAGACACGGCAGCGCGGCTGGGCTTTGCCAGAGCAATTAAGAGGATTAGAATTAGATGCCAGCCGTGGGCCCGTTGAGCCGCAGAAATGTGCACGGCGTGTACTCGTGTGTTAAGACATGGCCATGGGTGTGAGGATGCAAAAAGCGTGGGTGCTATAAACGAGCCTATGGCGGGTCACAGGAGGGCATATGCAGGCATGCTGGGGAATCTGACGGGGATGTTGAGAGAGATATCAGGCCCTAAAATCGTCTTTCGTGGATATTCACCTTATATTAACACATTTGGTGGTGCTAATATTGACAGTTATATTTCTCAAACTTACTACTAAAGTGTATAGCAGATCTACATTAGAAGCTCATATCACGTCATACTTTTTAAAGCATGAACATTTTGTGCAAATATTTGAATATATAAAAAAAACGCACACACGTACACACACACACACACACACACACACACACACACACACACACACACACACACACACACACACACACACACACACACACACACACACACACACACACACACACACACACACACACACACACACACACACACACACACACACCTCTCTCTCTGTCGCTCCAACTAATTAGTCTCATGTCGCACAGCTGCGTTTAGATTCTCCCGGAGGATGCCTATGCCATAGAAAGCATAATGTAGACCCCAGGCTACCCTGACGCAGTCTGAAGATATTTATATTACCGAGCTGTAACCAACCTGTCAACCGACTTACTGTACCTTTGAGTAGAGCTATTAATTGCTTATTTATTGCAGCCGGATTGATCTCCAGCCCACGAAGGTGAAAAATGAATGGCAATTACTTAAAGCTGCACGTACTTATAATCATGTAACTTTCCTCTTATACACCAGACGTCCGCAGTCTAATCAAAGGCTCTAGAGCACCTGCTGCCTGCTTGGATTTTATGCTGTATCCAACATGTTGTTACTTGTTGGGTAAATGTATTAATTAATTTAATATTAACAATACTAGACAAAAAAATGGAGATGTCCCGACACCCGGGAAAAGTATCCGATCGGCCCTCATTTGTCATATCGGGTCATATCGGTATCGGCGAATATGCCAGTCTAACCGCCGATCCGACACGCAGGGGTAAGGGGTTGACACTATGGCAGGTAAATAAAATGTTGGGGGCATGTGGAGTTTGCTTTGGAGTTGCCCCAAACTGCAAGTGCACATTTGAGTGTCTGCTATAAACACAACACGAGATCACGACTATTCGGCATCGGCTAACACAGAAATTGATTTATCGGGATCAGATCGGAAGCGAAAAAAGTGTATCGGGATGCATCCCTACTAAAAATAACTATATTTGATCCATCTATTGCAACACAGGTTCTTAGTGGGACAGTCTCTGCGTGGGACAGTCCCTCATTTCAAAGACTTTTCAGGCGTCCCAAAACAAAATGGAGACCCTTTAGTGTCCCACATTGTGCCCGGCAGGCATCATCAGTGTTCAAATGCCCTAATAGCTAGTCCCACAATAGCCGCTCTCATTGTCTCTTCTCCCACGAGATGTGTTGAAATAACATGAGAAATATCCCCTAGGCTACAGTACCGAGTCAGCCATATATATATACCACCCATGCCATGACCAGAATTAGCATTTTAAAACTAAACGCGTGAGACGCCTCGGGGGGTTTGATAACTAAATGAGCCAATATTAGGCCTATGGGCGAATATGACCCCCCCCCCCCATCCCACGCAAGCGATACTTCTTTCTTTCTTTCTTTCTTTTAATATTTTTTATCCCACGATTTTGCAACCCATTTTACAACCCAGTGTCAATTATCTAATGGGACCTCTGCCAACCTGGGAGGGCAGCAGACTGACCTCATGCTTCCTTCTATGCATGAGGAGTCCAAGCTGCTTCTTTCCCCGGCCCGACGTAACACGTGGAAAGGAACACGTTATTCCGACCAGTTCCTTTCCCCTCCATCAGGCGCCCCGGCTGGCCAGGGGGAGGCAGTTTTAGAGACCAGGATTACTGCATGTTTTTTGTGAGGGTACCTACCATAGGAGACACGGGGAGAACATGCAAACTCCACACAGAAAGGCCCTTTCGCCAACCCCGCCTCGGGTTATGGGCACTGATTTTTTGCGAAGGAGGGAACACGCCCCCTGCAGCGCCCCTCAGCGGGAATCGAACCCAGGACCTTTCTAGCTGTGAGGCGACAGCACTATACCGACTGTGCCACCGTGCCCGCTCGCAAGCGATACTTCTGTCCGTAAAATGAACAGTTTGGATCCGTTTGGTCCATCTCCTTGAAAAGTGACCGTTTTGGACAAACAGCACAAGCTTTCCAAGCCAACGACGGCAACTTCACAGCACCGTTGGTTTTTCGGGCAGGCTGTAATTGAGTACTTTGGTTCTTTTTGGTGGGTTGTGATGGCGTACCTTGGCGAAGGTGTTGATCTGGTCCTGATTCCAGAGGATCTGCAGCATGCCGGCACACACCGGACAGCACGCCCCTAGTGGCCACACAGAGGACAGCAAATGGTAAATATGGTGCATTTATATAGCACCTTTATCCAAGGCGCTTTACATAGATTGTGCATTACATTCACACACCAATGCCGGAGGAAACTATGCAAGGCACCACTTAGCACATCGAGAGCAATTAGGGGTTCAGAGTCTTGGACACTTTGACACTAACTCTGGGGGAACCTTGCGGGTACCATCCATTAACTCTGCCTCTGAGCTACCGCCGCCCGCCCCATATCATCTGACATGTATACTTTTAGTCCATACATTTAATACCATAAAACCTTTGATTCTGTGGAGAAAAAAATAATAATATTAAATAATATGATATACTAAATCCCCTTTTGTTTAGCAGATTTCTTTTTTTTCTTTCTTTCTTTCACATAATCAAAAGGTTTAATGGTCATGATTCACAACATGAATGATTCACTGCCATGCCCTATTGATGATATGCACACGGCTTCCATCTTGCCAGCAAGGTGCTACCTGAAAGCTTGAATTATCCTCTTTCTATCTGCAATGTGTTTGTTTAATAAAAGTCCACTGTAGACATGTTATGAGCTACTCCCTGTCAAGAAATTCCTGTTAGTTTGTTGTTTATTTTTCTCTGTATTGTAAAGCGTCCTTGGGTTTCTTGAAAGGCACTATATAAATTCAAGTTATTATTATTAATTCCTTCCAGATGAGTGCTGGATTTGGAAGTGGTCGTTTACACTGTTGTCACTTAACAGCCCATGTGTAACCACCTGTTATGAAGTTGCATAATGCAGGACTGGAGGCAGCAGGAGGTTGCTTTGCTGATAACGAGTGCTTCCAAACTCTGACACTTAAAAAAATAACCATCTGCACGGAATTTCTTGACAGTGGAATTTTTATGAAACAAACACCTTTCAATAATTCAAGCTTTTTGTACAGCCGCAACGTTGGCGAGTTTGACGTTATTTAATACAATTAAATAGGACTTTTCTGTTTGTACGAAAGGGCTGTCTATGGGAAGTTGCACCTAGGTAGCACCTTGCTGGAAAGTTGGCAGCCGTGCAGCACATGATAAATAGAGCACCGAAGTCTGACGTTAATATCGCTAGAGGGCGCCAATTCCACGGTCTCGTGTATTTTTTTATTATATAAAACCTATAGGGGGTTTTAGATCGCCTCATATAAGAAAAATCTACAAGCTGCGAGGTGTTGTGAGCTTGTAGATCGGCTATTTTCGGTCAGCAGTTATTTTACGATGAAAGAGCATTTGAAGTGATTCAAACTAGCGATAGAATACAACGTTTAGAAACATGACGCATCTTCCAGAAACAAGAATGGTCTCATAAATGTGACGATTCCTTCAGCTGGTCGGCCTAAAAACTATCATCGTTTACATGTTTTCAGTCTTGGGAGATTTTTTTATTTTTGCTTCATGCCATGAATCCGATCTGCAAAAGGCGTCTCTGCTCACCGGGGGGTGTGACCGGGACGCATCCGGCGGCGGAGAGGGGCGGGCAGCGGATGATGCTGCAGCCCGATTCGCCGTGCGGCACCGAGGCCACGCCCACGGCGTGACACGCCCCCTCGTAGTCGACGGCCACGCGGTCCGAGAAGGCCTCGCACACCGTGCCGTACGTCTCACCGTTGTGGCCGCACACGGGGCCCGGCTTCCTGCACGCCTCCTGGTGGACAGAGAGAGAAGTACAATACGGTTCAGTTATTGGGTTTCGACGCCTCCTGGTGGACAGAGAGAGAAATACAATACGGTTCAGTTATTGGGTTCTGACGCCTCCTGGTGGACAGAGAGAGAAATACAATACGGTTCAGTTATTGGGGTTCTGACGCCTCCTGGTGGGCAGAGAGAGACATTTTTCAGACACCACAGGAACGCACCCAGGGTGCCGGCCCGGTTCTGGCAAGCCGCGTCCGAAACGGTTGAGAAATGACAGAGTTACCGTGTGCCGGTCCCTCTACTGTAGTCCTCTCTACTGTACTGTACTGTCACTGTACTGTACTGAAATCATCATATATACAGTTAATATGTGTGTGTGTGTGTGTGTGTGTGTGTGTGTGTGTGTGTGTGTGTGTGTGTTAGGTTGTGTGTGTGTGTTAGGTGGTGAAAAACAACCATGCTGTTTTCGTGCTCAGACCCAGCCAGGCAGGCACTCACTCAGCCACCCACACACACACACATAGGGAGTGGTTGCACCACTCAAAAACAACAGTGGTGGAAAAGGTTAACTCACATTCTTTACTTGAGTAAAAGTACAAAAGTTTTGCCATCAAAATGTACTTGAAGTACCAAAAGCAAAGGTACTCATTATGCAGAATGTCCTGTCTTCTTTTGAAAACAGCCCACAATGCGTCTTAGTGTAGGTTTACATATAGTGTTACAGTGGATAAAGTAAAAAAGAAAGAAAAACACATTTGTCTGGAGCCTTAAAATAAGTTTCTTATTGCTAATTTCTCAAAGCAGACAAAGTACAGTATAAGCCGGCAGCGTTGGTGGTGAAAGCATAGGAGAATGTGACATTACCATTATGCCTGCAATAATACATTATGATTAAAATGTAAAAATGTATAAAGAAAAAAGAAAAACAAATTTTCCCAAGCAACTGGGAGTCACGGGAGAGACCTAATAATAATTAAAAAAATGTAATAATAGTAATAATAATAATAATAATAATAAGGGTAATAATAATACTCTTTATAAACAATTGTAAAACATACACTGCGCAAAAAGCATTGAATACGGATGTGTATATTACAGGAAACTCCCGTTAAACTTTCCAAAAAAACGTTGGTAAACTCCCGAATTGTACCATCACACCTGCATATTACTGTATATGCTACTAAACTTGAGGTTTACGGGTAAATTTAGTGACCATAATTGCCCGTTAACTAACTATCTAATAGATAGATTGGTTACGTAACCAACAACAGCCAATTAGCTACTGCAAACGTTATGCAAAGCTCGGCCAATCACAGCGGAAGTTAGATTACTCCGGAATAGCCAATTAATTCGCTACTACAAACGTTATGCAAAGCTCGGCTTAAAGTGGATTTTCACGACATTCAACTCTGGCTGTGTGTCCTTGACATGACAGAGTTTGAACACCATTGACATTGATTTTTTTTATTTTTTTTTAACTTTTCAGAACACTGTTGGGATTTAGAAGACCCTTTTGTAGAACGGGTCTCAGGTGTTACCGGGTTAACTGTAGACCAGTCTAGACCAGGGGTTAGGCAACCTTAGGCACCAGTGCCAACATTGGCACAAAGGAGGGTGATCACTGGCACACTGGCAAGTGTGTGAGAGAGTATCTTTGGTTTTAAATAAACTATTAAAAAAAATTAGTCAAATCCCTCACATCTGTGTGTAAATTACATCCTGCATTCCACATTCATTAAAACTGAACATCTGTTATTGCCCCGAGTATAATGATCATTATAACAACGTGAAAGAAAATATTTAAAAATAAGGAAAAACTTTATATTTGTGGACAAGCAAAACATGTTGGACTTTTTGACGTGGTGTCATTCAAATTAATGAATGTTGATATGGCACACTGACGATCTAGAAAATACAAACTTAATTTAAAAAAGGTTGCAGACCCCTAATCTAGACGATAACAACACTCAACCTGCCGCCGCGCGTGCCAATTAGCCAAAGAGCTCTTCACGGCGGATAAACAACTCCTGCGAGACCTTATATAAAGTACATGGATTGTATTGGTAGCCACGGGCAGACAGAGAGAGAGAGAGAGAGACTCAAATGGAAAGAAAAAACCTCTTATGTACAGGAAATGAAAAGAAGAGGAAAGAATTGCTCCCAATGTTAGCTGTTATTTATAGTTACGAGCTCTCGTTAATAATTACTTTTCATTTGTTCAATACAACCCCCGACACACGCACGCACGCACGCACACACACACACGTGTGTGTGTGTTACTTAGACCCCACTACCCTACCTGGCACTGGCCCATGTAGGCCAGGGTCTTGCCCGTCTGGTAGAGCTGGCAGGGGTTGCCGTGCACGCCGCCCTCCGTGTCGCAGGCCGGGTCCAGCTGGGTCTTGTCGCAGGCGTTGGGCCGGCCCACGCACTCGTACTGGTGACACGGGTAGTCCGACGAGTCGCTCAGGCACACCCGCCGCTTCGGGATACACCTGCAACGGGGGAACACGTACACGTCACATAATGGTTTAATTCAACCCCCCGTTCATATCCAATAAGTTCCATTATTTATTCGGACATTTGAGCCACGTACGGACGGAGCATTTGATGAGATAATTTAGCCTCTCTCAAGACCCAAGACGTTGAATATTTTGTTGCCGCTGCATACGATTTCGTCCACAATTCCATGCTGTATTGATGTTGGTATACCATTAGGAGAGATAACAGGCAATGACAATTCCTCCTCTACATTCTCTAAAAGAAATTGTCCCAGCGTGTTTTCTTTTTCTTTCTTCGAATCATTTTCCAAAGCATATATACAGAGGTATATTTGATTTCCCCAGGAGTGACAAAAAAAAACTGTATTTTCGGGTGATTGACTTTTCACATACCAGCCAGCTTTGTATTATACTGTGCAAACACTATAGCAAAGGACTCGTATCAGTAAAATGCCACAGCTTCAAACACTTTTCTCCACGTGTGCCTGTTTGGATGCGTGCGTGCCTGCGTGCGCACGTGCGTGCGTGCTGTTATGAAGTATAACTTCTCGCGTGAAAACGTAGACACACCATCACTATCGAAAATGGAGGGGTGTGAAGATGCTCTATCCTCCCTCCCATTTCTGAACACCGCAAAATGGACGTTGAACGAAAGATAATGATTCCAGCCACTTCTTCACACCTTTGTGACCAAAATGGGTTAACACAATGCTTACACCGAGTGACTTTCAAATGTGTAAGATAATACCAGAGTATGAGTAGCGTCAACTGTATAGTCAACCAACGGACAAGTTCATGATGGGTGGTGAAAGTAAACAAGTACATTCACCCAAGTACCGTACTTACTACTTAACCCATTGAGACATGAGGACGATTCTACCCAATGTCTTCTAAATCCTGACAGTTTTCAGAAAAACCCCATGTTTCTATGTCGAGGACCCTCAAGAATATCTGTAATTGGCCGCAGACCCCCATCTGAAAATATGTTGTTCCATATGGACCGCTCTGAAAGAATAATATATTCAAAGATTTGTGCCGCATTTTAAAATATAGCGGACCTATACAAGCTTGTGGCGCGCTATGAGATTGTAGATCTGCTATTTTTCAATAGCTAAAGTATAACACAATGCTTAGGTTCCCGTCATGAACGGTTTACGTTTAATTTGGAGGTATTCTTTATACTTTACTAGAGTATTTCCAATTTTCAGTAGTCTGCTTTTACTTCTACTCCACTATACTATATCTCAGAAGAAAATTATTTTAAAAATATATTATTATATATAATATTATATTATCCCAAAACACTAACCTGCACTTCAGCCCTATATATATATACACATTTCGGGGCCATTTGAAAATAGACGAATCGCGTTGGCATTTAAAGGTCGTCGAGGAGGCTAGGGCAAGTGCTACGGCAAGCTGTCTGAAAGTAATGGGGCGGTGTGGAGTGTGATAGAGAGAGGGTGAACGTGGAGAGTGCAGGCGAGGTGGGGTGACTGTCTGGGGGACAGATGGAGGGAAGTGTCGGGAGTGATTTGTGTGACAGAAAGGGTACCAGAAACACCGGAACATAACACAACAAGCTTGGAATACGGATGTGTACATATTACAGGAAACTCCCGTTAAACTTTCCAACCAAACTCCCGTAAACTCCCGAATTGTACCATCACCACCTGTATATTATTACCGTATATTACATGCCTGCTAAACTTGAGGTTTACGGGGGGAAAATACAGTTCCCGTAATTGCCCGTTAACTCACGCAGTGTAAGACGGTATAGTGAGACCGCATGCAGCCATGCCGTGCGGCTCGGAATCTGACGAAAAAAGAATGGAGGCCTGACCCGGAGTTGGCAGAATTCAGGACGCTATATATGTTTCTCATTAGTGTGACGAGGCAGGACAGGAACAGAACTGACGACAACATTTAGAACCCATTAAAACACCCAAAACGGGTGTTAAAACAAGACGTGTCAGGCAGCACTGACAACCATGCAGCCGTCCTATACTCGTACGACTAAAGTATCTTTCTGAAGTGCTATAAGTTATTCACAGAGTGCTGGTTGACAAGTTAACTTGCAGAGAAGACGCAACGCAACGTGTCCATATGGTTCATATTTACTGTGAGCCTTCAGAGCTAATGATCTAATAAGCTATATAAGAATCACGAACTGACATCGAGTGTGACTCACGATACGTGACTGAATAAGTGGAAAGAGTGTAGGTTTGATATAAGTTGAAGATGTTGACAGATGGCAGTGCGTGCATACGTGCGTGGGGGCGTGCATGCGTGCGTGCATGCGTGCCTGCCTGCGTGTGTGCGTGCGTGCAGTGTTGGGATTTTCTGGCTATCATCAGGTGAATATTTGTGTCGGAACGACGCTTGCTTGTGTCTGCAGACAAACTGGAGGTCATCAGGTGTGAGGCATGCTCGTCAGAGCGGCGTTCTACTTGGGGTACTGCAGGTCGATGAGGGGCGCCAGGGTCGGAGCTCCGACACAGGAGCAACAGTACTGCAGGTCGATGAGGGGCGCCAGGGTCGGAGCTCCGACAAAGGAGCAACAGTACTGCAGGTCGATGAGGGGCGCCAGGTGGGAGCTCCGACACAAGGGCAAACAACAAGGCCGTATTGGATTGCCTTTGTTTGGCTGGCTATGAACCACGCGATCCATTTGAGGAACAAACTGCAGGCCAGTCGAGGCCAATCACTGTGGGGCACGACTTGAGAGAAAAAAAACCCCACTTTCTTTCGTTATGTTTTCAGAAAAATGCACACACACAAAGACCCGCACACACCGCCTGCACTTGCGATACAAACTTTCTTTATAAGCAACGTTTAATCCGGTCAAAGACCTTCTTCAGGCATCTGGTGCCTGAAGAAGGTCTTTGACCGAAACGTTGCCAATAAAGTTCGTGCAGACGGTGTGCACTTTATGTGCATTTTTCTGAGCCCTGCCTACGCTACGCACCCGCCTCAGAGCATACACGTGTAGATAAGACTTTGTTGCCTTTCGCCTATTACAAAAGATTATAATTGGGTTTTTTTAAACAAACAAACAAATCTAAGCCGGTCTATAACCCTGCAATGCGTTGTGACCTTGTAGATCTGCTATTTTCGGTAGTTTGGTTCCCGTGGCAAACTCAAATTTCTCTTTGGAAAAGTGTGCTAGAACCACTGCTCTGTCTCTGTGTGTGTGTGTGTGTGTGTGTGTGTGTGTGTGTGCACGTGCAAGTGAGAGTGTGTGTGTGTGTGTGTGTGTGTGTGTGTGTGTGTGTGTGTGTGTGTGTGCACGCGCGTGTGTGTGTGCGCGTGCGTGTGCACATGCGTGTGTCAGATGGAGGCTCCATGGAGGCGATATTGTGAACTTGTGAACTCAATACCGCCCCCATCTGGTGGAGTCAGGGTACTGAAAATGACGAATAAATAATGGCCATTGAAATGCAAAGGGATGATCTACTTTACAAGGTTTCATGGCAAGCTGTCCCATTGAGATGAGTTAAATGACAGGGATTTCTCCATTATAAAATAATCAATCATTTCAGTATATAGCAAGACCGTCAAAATGTCTAGTCAAACAAGGCCTATGCAGTAGGCTATGCACTGCACAAATGTGCATGGCATTATTTCAATAAACTAGAAATACGAGGAAATGAGGGAGAATTCAGTATCCAACTCAATGAATCGACTTTAACGTTCGATAGGAGTTTTCATGTAATGCACGGTAAGACTATACGGTGATTGGTATTATTGCCATCACCTGCGGGTGGGTCAGTCGTGTAACTTTCCAGAACGTCAAGTTGTGCATGATGTGTTCAACAACAAACACAGCCATGCAAAATAACACTGACAGCCAAGAAGTTACGAAAGCTTGCCATCCTTATAGCGACGGTTGCTATAAGCGGAGGACAATCGCTTTCATTGGAGTGGGATTTAGCGAAGGGAAACTTGTATTGATATATAGTCAGTCTTATTAAATGGATATTTCATGCGAATTATTATTATTGCCTGTAATTAGTGTGTGTAACGAGCATGATACAGTACTGTGGTTCAGTCATTACTGTAAGATGAAGCCCTCGGGCTGATGCATGACCTATGCTTAGAATTCAGTATTTTCTTTTCTTTAAACTATTTAGGCCTGACGTCGAAATAAGAAAAATGTCTTCTAAATCATGACAATTTTCTGAGAAACCTCAGGTTTCTCAATCAGTAATTGGCCACCGACCCCCATCTGAAAATGTTCCAGGGACCCCCCCAGAAGCAAAAATTTGAGTAAAAAACTTCGCTCTGAAAGAATATATATTCCAAATTTGCGCCACATTTTCACGATTTAAAAAAATAGCAGACCTACAAGTTACGAGCTTGTAGATCTGCTATTCTTCAAAAGCCAAAAGTACAACATAATGCTTACACCACCAAAAGGGGTTCCCGCCCAGAATGGGTTAATCCAATAATGACTCACTGTACATTTCGCCTCGCATGTCTAATCACGTCAAGAATAATTATCTTGACACGGCTATAAGTATGTGCAAACATCCTTTTCACACGCACGACATAATGTCTCAGAACTCTATTAAGCCAGTGGGTTCGACGACTCTGCTTATTATTACAGCCTCAAACTGTCGCCTCAGGGTTAGGGTACCGGGTTTGAGTGTGCCCATACCCTAGGTGGTGTTGGCGAAAGGGCCTTTCCTCACATGTTCTCCACGTGTCCCCTAGGGTAGGTACCCTCACATGTTCTCCCCGTGTCCCCTATAGGGTAGGTACCCTCACATGTTCTCCCCGTGTCCCCTATAGGGTAGGTACCCTCACATGTTCTCCCCGTGTCCCCTATAGGGTAGGTACCCTCACATGTTCTCCCCGTGTCCCCTAGGGTAGGTACCCTCACATGATCCCCCCGTGTCCCCTAGGGTTGGTACCCTCACATGTTCTCCCCGTGTCCCCTAGGGTAGGTACCCTCACATGTTCTCCCCACAATATCTTTGTAGATGGCGCAAAAATAATTAAGTACTGTACAGCACTTTACAGGTTGGACGCCACAGACGATTAGCCAAGCTTTATTTATTAAGTGAATGTAATTATAGGTACTTTCCACCACTGCCGATTGCTTTTTTTGGGCGGGGGAAGTCTGGAGCTCACAGGTGGAGCTGTTGCCCCTGCGACCCGACCATGGATAAGCGGTTGAAGATGGATGGATTTTAGGCCTTACCTCTGGTTCCTCTGGCAGGGGTTGCCGGAGCAGGGCTGGCTGAAGCGACAGTGTCCGAACACGTAGTGGCTGAAGCCCACGCAGCGCGCCACGCAGCCACTGGGGTACGTGCGCCCGTTGCTGGCGCACACCGGCACAAACTGGTCCTGACAGCCGCACGGAAGACCTGTAGCCGCGGAGACAAGAGAGAGAGAGAGTTTTTTATATAAATGCATTTGTGGCTTACAACCTGTGACAGTGTAGTCACTACCCAGGACAAGGAAGGACACAACACAGGGCAGCTTCCTTGAATTTTCTCTTTTTATTCCTTCATGTGCAGGGAATTATACACAATAATATCACCTTACACAGGAGAGGCGATCTCTCCACTGTCCGGACAGAGGCTATCCCTTGAGTGTTTGTGGAGCTGACTGATTTTATCCTGTTGTTGCCTTGATCAAGTCCATGATGCACAACAGGTGCGCAGCCACAAGCAGCTCGAGCCCAGTTGTAGTTTGACTCAGGCCAGGTGTGACTGCTTAAATCAGTCACCCTCCCTCTCACACAACCTTTTTCACATCAAGGTCCATTATTTATCCTGTATTTTTGAGCCACAGACCACCATCTGATGAGATGGTGAAAAACTCAATCTGGGGGATATAATCTGAGATTAAAAAGGGTTTTCAATAATTTTCAGTTAACATAGTAATATTTTTGGGAGCCAGAAGGGAGAAGAGTCTGGGACGTGTGGAGTGTTGTCCCGGCTGTTTTACTGAAGGCTTGCACTTGCATGAGAGACAAACAACGTGTAACTTGTATGAGTGACAAAATGAAACCCTTTGTCGCCTATTTTCTCTCAATATGACAAAATATGGAAGGCTGATGATGTCATGGACATGACCGACCGTTCATAATGACATCATCAGGAAATTACGTCGTATCATCATCATCGCCATCATCACAACCGCGTGATATAAAACAAATCGTACGACAAACGAGACGTGATTCAGCGACTCGTGCCAACACGTCGACCTTCCAAACATCCATCGATGTGAACTGTGAAGAGAAATGGTTCACTGGACGAGACATCTGAAAGGAGCACCGACCAGTGGTCCTACTGTGGCCGTGGAGAAGGAGCTGTACTGCTTCGGAGTCGACGGCGTTCACATCGGCGTTCACATCTTAAACACGGTCTCCTTGCGCTGGAGGAAGTTGACTCCTGCAGTGACCGCCGGAGGAGGGGAGGAACCTCACCTCGAGCTTCCCTGGGCGCGCCACGGCCACACGGCGGCGCTGGTAGGACACACCGTCTACATCTGGGGAGGGCGGAGTGACCCGGGTCGCTGCTACAACGTGCTTTATGCATTCGACGTTGACGCCCACACTTGGTTCAGACCCAGAGTCAGCGGGACTGTTCCGGGATGGAGGATCAACCACTTGGCCTGCGTCTTGGAGAAGGACATGTTTATCTATGGAGGATCTTTACAACCTTTCAACCTGGATTCCAGGATTTATGGATATCGCATCTACAAGTTGAACACCGTCACAATGATCTGGTCCATGATTGGCACCAGCTTTGGAACTGGTGCTTCATCAACGGACTCTGCCACCGTCATCGGAAACAAAGATGTATCTTGGGGCTAACGGCGTATTTGACACAGAGGCCAACGTCTGGCTGAACAACGGGTGGCAGGGGAGTCCTCCTTCAGCATTACGCTGGCATCATTCAGCCTTCACCCACAATGGAGAGCTGTACATACAGCTGTTTGGTCGCTGGGACTATTCTCGAGACTTCAATGACCTGTGGACATTCAATCCAGAGACCCTCTTCTGGAAGAAGGTGCAGCCCAACGGGGGTAACATTAGCCCCCAAAGGGGGTCTGAATTGTGCTGTTACACACACACACACACACACACACACACACACACACACACACACACACACACACACACACACACACACACACACACACACACACACACACACACACACACACACACACACACACACACACACACACACACACACACACACACACACACACACACACACACACACACACACACACACACACCATAACGGACCCTACACGCAGTTCGGTCAGGTTCTCATCCGGATTGTGGAACCATTGGCACACGTGTGTGTATGTCAGAAAGTGAACAGTGGGACTCTCAAAAACCTACATACCTCATTGGTATCTAAGTATCAAACCTCGATACCTCATTGGAAGGGCAGTTCAATGGAGCGGCCTGTATCGTAAACGTCTTTAAAGTAAATGTACCCATTTAGGACTGAAGCTTCTAAATCAGGAGAGTTTTCTGAAACCCCTATTTCAGTTTTTTCTCAAAAATGTTCATGTCAAGGACCCCCAAACAGATGTGTAATTGGCCACCGACCCCCATCTGAAAATATGTAGTTCCAGCGACCTCCCAAAGCAAACACAACACAACAACGAAATAATATATATTCACCGATTTGCGCCACATTTAAACTTTTTCCCCCCCCCCAAAAATAGCAGATCTGCAAGCTCGTAGTGCGGCACTCTGTGCCGCGCTATGAGCTTGTAGATCTGCTGTTTTTCACCAAAAGGGGTTCCTGAACGGGTTAAACGAGATCGATGAGCGAAAAATGATCTACAGATCGATTTATGTCACTCCCCTGCGTCGATGCAGGACAACCGTGCGCGACGCATCGCATATGAATCGATTATCCTCCGCAACTCTAACATGCACGGCACGCACACGCACAGTCGCACACACGCACACGCACACACAGACTCACCTGTGAATTTCCTGCGCTGCTCGTCAGAGCTGTGGTCGGTCAGACACTCTCGGGTGGAGCAGACGGCCTTGCCGGCGAAACACGAACACTGGTGACAGTCCACCATGAAGGACGTCCCATGACCTGTGCACGCACGCACACACACACACACACACACACACACATGAAGCCTTTGGAACCGGGGGATGAGCGAGTGACGCCAGGACTTCGGCGCTCTCTATTTATCCACAAATGCAGTCGTTTCATGCATAATTATCGTATAAAGATCTACAAGCTTGTAGCGCGCCACTCGGTGGCGCGCTACAAGCTTGTAGGTCTGCTATTTTTGAAAAATCGAAGAACGACTGACATAGAAACATATTTTTTCAGAAAACTGTCAGGATGTATAAAGACATGTTCTTAACCCTGCCCAGAGCCATCTAATAGAAGAGTTACGACATAGAGGGGGCAGAAAAACCGAGCGCTCGAGCGCTGTTCACGCAGCCTGAACTGAGACAAGCTGGAGTTGGGGAAAAAAAGGGTGGCACAAACAAGAGCTATTTTAAGCATGTGTGCAACTTGACAAACTGTCGACAAATACTAAACAACTAAAGTCTCTTTAATGTTTTATGTTGTACTATGACTACAAAACAATCTAAAATAAATGGATTTAAGGCTGTTAAGGCCTCTTTGCCTGCCTCGTCGACGATGTTATTTCCCTCAACCCTGAACCTTTTTTCTTTTTTAGAGAGGACGATTTTTTTAACGAGACGAGGACATTCTTTACGCAATGTTGAAAAGAATGACTTTGATTGATTTGAGTTTCTTCTCCGTCCTCTAAAACACAGTCTGATGGAGAAACAACATGCAGGGAGTCGGCTAGAAAATCTTCCCAAAAACACTCAGACGGCCCCCCTTTGAGCCAGAGCTCCAAAATTGCAACGTTAAGTATGAAGTGAGTGGGCAAATTGTTTATAGGATCAATATCTCACAACGGGTAAGGGCTGGTATTGAATGTTACCAACTCATTTTGATTGTCCAATTATAGTATATTGGACAATCAATAATGTATATTGAATAATATACATAACATTTTCTTCTTCTTTAGAAAGATCTTTCTTTCACATCAGAATCGCTATAGACCCGCCTAACTCCCAGACTCCCTCCCCAAGTCAGAGTTAGGAGTTTGAATGAATGTAGAGGAATTGTGTGCAGAATGTGATTTATATAAATATAGATGTGAGGGTATACTTAACTGTTTTCTGAACGTCGCATTTTAAAATAAAAACCTCTCTCTCACACGCCAGTGTGCCAGTGATCACCCTACCCTGTGCCCAATGTTGGCACCCATGCCTAAGGTTGCCATATAAAGCATTGTCTTCGTGTATAAGTAATCGACTGGGGAGGTTTCATGGTGATGACAATTTATTATAGGTATGGTTTTTGCCCAATCAATTCATAATTAACGTTCACATTTTGGAGCTCTGGCTCATGGACTTAAGAACGAACAGGAACTGAGGCTGTGGTATAGGCCAGGGGACCGGCACCTTTGAAAGTCAGATCACTACTGGCCCCTGCTGGTCAATGTGCGAACCTGCACACAACTCTGCCTTGAACACAACACATAATATAGAGAGGCAGATAGAAGTAAGTAACCCTTAAATCAACTGTTTTTAGGCCTGACGTAAAAAAAAAGAAAGTATTCTGAAAGAATATATATTCAAAGATTTGTGCCGCATTTTCACGATTTTTCAAAAATAGCAGACCTACAAGCTTGTATTGTATGCAAGTTGTATGTCCGTGACGAAAATTGTATTTTGACTAAATGTTCATCACAAGCCAGCATATATATTGATGACCGCTGGTCGCATTGTGAGCTTGTAGATCTGCTATATTTTCCAAACATCACCCTTCATCTGCCCCCCCACGGCGCAGCTCTTGCTGGTGTCCACGCAGGGCATCTCGGCGCAGTTCTCCAGGCGGCCACTGGGGCCGCAGCTGCACACCTCGAAGCAGCCAGAGGGGGCGCCGCGCCGCGGCACCTGGACGCGAGACTCCTGGTGGACCAGGAAGTCCGAGGCCTCGCCCATCTTGCAGCCTGAACGCACACACGCACACGCACGCACACACACACACACACACACACACACACACACACGTACGCACACACACACACACGAAAAGAAAAGAAAAAATACACACATTTGGTGTGATGAGTGAAATACAATGCAACAAAATCACACCTGTGTGAAGTGAGGGGCGCTCTTGTCATCATACATGCATCATTCCGGCCAATCACAATTTGCGTTCTCACTTTTGTCTTCAATATTTGTGTTTACAGACCCTCAAAGCTGGACATAGGAGGGGCTGATTACAACCATAATTGTAAAAAAAAGAAAGAAAAAAAAAAAACCTACACAGCCCTTTTCCTCATAGACTTTTCAGAAAGTATTTATTTAAAGACGTTTACGCAGCGGACAAAGCCAACTCTTGTCGTGACAAATCATGACGCCAAACACAATTTTTCTGGGCTGAACAAATAATTAGAAAGAAGAAGAAAACGGCAGGATACAACTCTTTTTGTTTTTGTTTTTCTTCTTTGTAATTATTTGTTTGGTCCAAAATATTGTATTTGTTGTCATGACTTGTCACAAAAAGAGTTGGCTTTGTACGACACCTATACGGTCTTTAAATAAATACGTTTTGAAATGTCTATGCGGGAAAAATGCATTGGGAACTATTTCCTGGGCCTGGCGTTGTCATGAAAGGGGGCGGGACTGCGGACAAAATGAGCACCAAACGTGCACGCGCTTATGTGCAAAAACAATTCATCAGGGGATTACAGTATAGTTGGGGTTGCTGCAGCATTATTTTGGGGTCGGGGGTGAAAAGTTCAGGAATCCGAGTGTTTGTGCGTCTGTCTGTCTGTCTGTCTGTGTGCGTGCGTGCGTGCATTACCTGGCACACAGAAGTAGGGCAGACAGCTGAGGTCGTCGTGGCAACCCTTCCTGTTGACCTGACACAGGTGGTTGCTGGGACACGGGTTGGGGTTGCACGGGTGGATCACCTCCTCCACGATGCTGTTACCCAGAGAGCTGGGAGCTGTGTGTGTGTGTGTATGTATGTTGGAGGGGGGGGGGGGGTGGGGGTGGATGACAATACCAAAAACGTTAGTAACAGTGAGGGCGCCAAGTCCACGGGTTCGTGTACGTACTTATTTATATTTTCTAAAACGGTGTCCATGAGCAACTTGGACACGCATGCATAAAAGGAAGTACGAGGTCAGTCCGTTGCTCTCCCCAGATTGTCAGAGGAAGTGTATAGCGCCCAGGATTACATTAGATAATTGACACTCATGGGTGGAAAGAAATGGGTTACAAATACAAAATCGTGGGATAAAAATTATGAAAAGAAAAACACGCGCACGCGCACACACACAGGCGCACACACACACACACACACACACACACACACACACACACACACACACACACACACACACACACACACACACTCACTGAGGTAGGTGTCCAGGGGAATGCAGCGTTCAACGTCGTCATTGGGGGAGAGCAGGTCACAGATCCGCTCGGGGCTCTGACCCTCATGGAACCGCTTCCTGTCCCCACACTGGGACAGGATCTCCACACAGTCTGACCTGAGGAGAGGAGAGGAGAGGAGAGGAGAGGAGAGGAGAGGAGAGGAGAGGAGAGGAGAGGAGAGGAGAGGAGAGGAGAGGAGAGGAGAGGAGAGGAGAGGAGAGGAGAGGAGAGGAGAGGAGAGGAGAGGAGAGGAGAGGAGAGGAGAGGAGAGGAGTACACCTTTAAATCAACCTTTTAGTTTAAATCAACAGTAGATTCCACTGTCTTCGTTCCACGATGTTCCCAAGCTGTTGAAAGACGTGACGGTTGGTGCAACTCAACTCACTCCACACACACACACACACACACACACACGCACACGCACACGCACACGCACACGCACACACACACACACACACACACACACACACACACACACACACACACACACACACACACACACACACACACACACACACACACACACACACACACACACACACGAGGAGAGGATTAGCGCATCACCACGTGTGTACGAGACCAACGACAGCCTCTGACGCTGCTGCTACGCACGCACGCATGCACAAACGTGACAGCGCCACTCCGCTTATAATGAAGTCTGTTTCCTCCTTTGTACATTTTGAGTGGCCCGGATGGATCGTCTGCTTTCATCTCATATAACACTTTTTTTTTCTTTGATTAGTTTCAGGGACTAATTAATTGACACTGGGTGTAAATTAGTTTCAGGGACTAATTCCTTGACATTGGGTCTATCTAATTGACTAGATAAATGTGTGAAGCAGAAACACATGACTGCGTGACGCCGCGTCACTGCGTCACCAGCAGAGCGCCGACAAAGTGAACGTGTTTCTTAAGTTCAACAGTGATTTGAGTGTCGGCCGCCGTCGGCTTCGCATCTGAAAACCATCGTTGGGAATAATAATACCGTCGACATGACATTCATGTCGCACATTATTGTCGTTCACAGTTCAGACGATAATGTAACTTTGATATTGTTCTCGTCGTTCCCGCGCCAATAAAATCGCGCTACGCGGCTAGATACACATAACATGTTGGTTATTAAACCATTCACATGCTGTCTGCGGGTTGAATGAGACATGGCAATGCACGAGAGAGAGAGAGAGAGAGAGAGAGAGAGAGAGAGAGACACACACACGCGCGCGCGCGCACGTGCGAGTGGTGTTGACGTATGCATGGTGTAACAGGCAGTGCGCTGAATAACACCTGGTCCATACTCGGTTTCGTGTCGTGTCATGCGCCTCCGCCAAAACAGTCGATCTGCAAGCTCACAACGCGTGGCGGCTTGCGACGCTACAGAGCTTGTAGATCTGCTGGTTTTTTTTCCGGGACGGGCTTAAAATTAAATCCACCTGTGGACAGACCCTCTGGGTTAAATAACACGACTCTGTCAGCATTCATGGACCCCCCCCCAGCCTTGTTGCCATTGCATGTTTCCTTTATGTACTAAACATGTGCCTGCTAGTCTTGAACACTCAGTCTGCGTGTCAATACAGCGTGCTGAGATGCACTGTATGTATACTATAGGCATGTAAGGATGGAACAACTCACGATGCAATGTGAGTTGTTCCATAGTTGTTCATGAAATCCCACTAACAGCGCCAGGAACGCCTTTAAAACCCAATAAAGGCCAGGATCATGGCATTACGTTAATTTACCTCCCCTCCCCTCCCCTCTCCCTCTCCCTCCCCTCTAAACGTGTATACGTACTTGCAGATGACGCTGCCGCGGGCCTTGCTGTGGCAGGGCTTGATCTGCAGCGAGCAGGCCACGGCCTTCCACATCTCGGGGCGGCACGTCCGGATGTCGAGCACCGGGATGTTCATGAAGGGCATCTTGATGGTGCCGTTGGACCACAGCTTGATGTCGTTCATGGCGCCCTGGTCCGACTGCACGTTGCAGCTGCGGAACAGCTCCGTGGGCCTGCGTGGGGCGAGGGGAGGCGGAGGGGGACGAGAGGAGAGGAGAGGAGAGCGCATGGTTATAATGGTTAAAGGAGCATTCAGAGATTTGGGTGATTTGGAAAACCCCACCGGTCCGCCCCGGTAACAAGATGTGCACATGCACGCAATACAGTGGAGGGGCCGCCCCACGTCCGAAACGGTACAGAAATGAGAGTTAGCATGTGGGGGTCTCTGGGGGTCCCCGGGGAGTCCAGAGAGCCCAGAGTTACTGTGTGGGGGTCCCTCTATTGTACCCTCTACTGTACTGTACTGTACTGTCACACCCAAAATCATCACATATACAGTTAAAATGTGTGTGTGTGTTTGTGTGTGTTAGGTTGTGTGCGCACAGGTGGTGAAAAACAACCATGCTATTTTCGTGCTCAGACCCACCCAGCAAGCCACCCACCCAGCCACACACACACAAGGCTCCATAAGGAAGTGGTTGCACCACTCAAAAACAAGTGATATTTGAATTAAGTGAAATCACTGAATATACCTTTAACGAAAACTAACGAAATAAAACGGAGAATAAAATTGAAAAAACATTTCCGTTAAAGGGCTTGTAGATCTGCTATATTTCACTAGTTTGGGTGCCTCATGCATGGCAAACATCTAATCTCTCTGTTGAGTCTCGGCCTGAGGAGTTGACTAGTCGCCTAGTTTATTAGTCGACTATAGTCGACTAGTTGTTTAACTAGTATAACTACCTATTATGTTTTTTTATTTTGAAAAAAATATTAGTACATTTAAAAAACTGTGTACATTGGTGACTATAACTATAATCTACCTCATCTTGAGGCCTACAAAATCGGGGGAAAAAAAGTACCAACAAGGTCAACTAGTGGATTTACTAGTCGACTAGTAAACTAGTTGCTTAACGCCCTAGTAGACAGTACTAGTAAATGTACTTGTACCACTGGGGAAGAATCACTAGTCTAAAGAAATGTCTTGGACACGCGCCAGTGGCTGCTGTGTGCCCTGAGGAGGGGGGGTGGAGGGGAGGGGGGGGGGGGGGTAGGTAACCTCAAGCTTCTCTTGAGGTTAAGCACGGAGGAGGTAAAAATAAAAATAAAGCCATGATGGTTGTTTTCCTCTAATCCCGCCCGGCAACCAGGAAGCCTCTCTGATCTTTGATTGGAGGGTCCAACTCTGAAGTGAGTCAGCTAATTGGTGGGTTTGGGAGGGCTTCCATCACGCCGAGGGTTTGTTGGGTGTGCGGGCGGGTGGGGAGTAGGGGAGGGGGGAGGGGGGGGGGTGTGGTCGCCTCCACCAAGGCCGCCAACAACACACAGCCGGCGGCCAATTAGATCAGGGGTTTCCCAACGGTTCTTGGCTGCATGAGGACCCCCGGAAATGACTTTGGCCACGTCTCGAGACCCCCGCCCCGCTCAATTAGCCTACAGTACACGTGTTCAACTTGTTTTTGTTTCGTTTCCATTGTGTGTATAATTCGACTGCATGCGTTGCGCGGCCGATCTACAAGCTCACAACGCGTCGCGCTGCAACGCATTGTGAACTTGCAGTGCAAGCCAGCACGGCACAGCGCACCGCAACGGGCTGCGATCTGCGATGCGATATTTTTCAGGGAAAACTCTCAGGGCCTCTACAGGGCTCGAAATTAACTTTTTTACTTGGTAGCACTGGTGCTCCCAAATTCAGAATGAAGGAGCACCAGAAAAAAATTAGGAGCACCCACCAAAATTTTACGAGCACCAATATGTAATCGATTTTTTACATTCATTATTATTACACTTGTAGCCTACAGCAGTGGTTCCCAACATTTTTCATGTCAAGCACCCTCAAATTGACACTCATTAGCCCACGGACCCCCATTTGAAAATATATGCCAGGGACCCCCATATGAGAAGATTTTTACGGCTCTAGCAGTGATTTTCAGTTATTTACATTTCAAGGACCCCCAGTTTGACCTGAATTAGGCTACCGTTCCCCATTTCTATCTCTGGGACCCATAAAATCAAAGTTAATTTAACTGAGTGTACAAATGTACAGTGAAATTGGTTTACCCATAGTATGTAGTACACTCTCAGAGTTTCAGACCCATAAGGGTCCATTTGGTTCCTAACTATCATTTAACCGAGGACCCCTAGGGATCCCCGGACCCCACTTTGGGAACCACTGGCCTACAAGCCAGTTGGTATGAGATGCTATTTTTGTGGCAATAAACCAGTTGAAAATATAATTAAATTCTAAATACTGTCTCTGCTATAATTTCTGAATTTGTAAATGGCTACAAAACCCTTTGTTTTATGTAGGCCTGCTTTTTGATTGAAGTAAAAAAAAAAATATATATATATATATATATATATATATATATATAGGCCTACTGTATATATTTATGAGAAGTTATTTTCATAACGTCATCATAAATGTGTGTGTGTGACTCCACACATTCCATTCAATTGAGCCCTTTTGTTGTCTCTCACAGCTGAGGACCTCAGGTCCAGCTGATGTTGATCACCCAATCAGTCCACGGACTGACGGGAGGTTAGAGGAAGTAGAAGAAGCCAAGGAGATATTTCTTTAAACAATCATAACTCTGGACAGGAATGGACTAGGAACTTACTTTTTTTTTTACATGCTCGGATCTTTATGCTCTACAAGTTTAAATCATCTCGCGGGAGGGAACCGGCCCGCGACACTTTCGGTCGCGATCGTTTTGGTCGCACTACAGTAATTATATGCAGTAGCACTGGTGCGCCCAGTTATATTTTGAGATCGCACAGATTAAAATTCAGGCGCATTTGCGACCAAAATGGTCGCTATTTCGAGCCCTGCTCTAGCCGCCGTGCGTAGCGCTAATAACCGCCCCCTGCCTATATTAGCTCTGACTCTGAGATGGAAAGTGTTTCTAAAAAAAACGAAAAAAAACGCTGCCTAGCGCGAGGCCTCGCACCATTCGATCTACCCTAAAAGCGGCCCTGCACACACACACACACACACACACACACACACACACACACACACACACACACACACACACCCCGCAACACAGAGACGGACCCCTACAGCTTCATGTGTGTTTGATGCGGGGTCCTGTAGGCGAGTGGGGGGTGAGGAGGGGTCCTGTGCCTTTTGAAGCCCCCACAGCGAGGGGCCAGCGACTCACACCGCGATCAACCGGAGCTCTTCAAAGCACACCGGAGGAGACGCACAAACACACACACGCACACACACACGCACGGTGGGGGGGCGCCCTGTGCCATCGCCGACTTCTAAAAAACATTGGATTTAGCCGAAGGGGAGACCTACACAGTATAAACACTTTGAGGTCTCCGGTTGCCGTCCCCGAATGACGTAATAGTTCTTCAAAGTGAACGTCGACGCGGGCGAAATATCGACTCTGGTCGGCTGGAGAAACCTCACATGCCCAAAGCGATGGCCTTTCATTTCAAAATGAAACAAAAACCCGTCCAGCTTAAAGCTCGCTCTCAAAGGTGCTGGAAAATGTATACCTTTTCCAACTCCATTGAGTTTGTACTTCCGGCAGACTTCCGGGTGCTTCAAAACGCCACTGAGCAACTTCCATCGAAATGAATAGTGGAGGAGAGGAGAGGAGAGGAGAGGAGAGGAGAGGAGGGGAGGGGAGGGGAGGGGAGGGGAGGGGAGGGGAGGGGAGGGGAGGGGAGGGGAGGGGAGAGGAGAGGAGAGGAGAGGAGAGGAGAGGAGAGGAGAGGAGAGGAGAGGAGAGGAGAGGAGAGGAGAGGAGAGGAGAGGAGAGGAGAGGAGAGGAGAGGAGAGGAGAGGAGAGGAGAGGAGAGGACTCTATCCTTTCATTACTCTATGGTGTGCACAGAGCCCAGCGCAGCGAGGTCGTTAGAGCGCCATCAGTTAGCGCTGCAGCTACACAGTGATGATGTGCACCTGGTGCTCTGAGAGGTCGGTCTGACCTGTTGTTGAAGTTGGTGCAGTTAGATCAGGAGAGAGAGAGAGAGAGAGACACTGACCTGTTGTTGAAGTTGGTGCAGTAGGCCAGGTCCTTGCAGCCCAGCTGGCAGGGCTCTCGTACGTCCGCCAGGCAGGTGATGAGCTCCGTCTCCACAGGGTTGTACTCACACAGCTGGTCAAACTCCTGCCACGTCTGAGTGCCCCAGTTGGTGCTGATCTCCTGGCACATGTCCCTGTAGAGAGAGAGAGAGAGAGAGAGACATTAGAGACAGAGAGAGAGAGAGAGAGAGAGAGAGAGAGGCAAGACCATAGACTGTAAAAAAATAAGGCGAAGGTCACATCGTGTGCGGCTGACGTATATATTAAATCATTTTATTTATATGGATCTGTGTATATACGTGTCTGCTATTTTTGAAAAATCGTGAAAAGGCGGCACACATCTTTGAATATATATCACTCATTCTTGAGATGAGGGACAAAAGTGGAAAAATGTCCCACACATTTATAGCCTTATTTATGTTAAAAATTTAATTAATTCATAATAATTAAAGCACTTGCAAAGTTATATGTAATACAGTTACAGTGTATTCTTATGACATTAATTTCATTATAATTTTTTTCATATTCCATCTGAATTAGTTGAAAGCAGGCTCTGTACCCAAAAATGCCTGTATTTAGCCTGTCCCCAGCAAGTGGTCACAATTTCAAACTGCCAAAAAAGTGTCTAATACTGTCCCAATGACATAAATATTCTTTCAGAAGACTTCTTTTTTTATTTTGACGTCAGGCCTAAACGGGTTAACTATTTAAGTACAAAAACAATGGTACAAAAAAAAAAAAAACACCAACATGCCTGCAGAGGGACGTGTTGGCCTTGGCGCAGCAGTGCAGCTTGGCGCAGTCCATCTTGGCGGGCGGCGACACCACCTCGTCCGTCTTGGCGTTGGGCGGGTGGGCGGAGCCCAGGAAGCACTGCCACAGCGGGTCCTGGGGCAGCGGCTGGGAGCCGCACTCGTCGATCAGGCCCTCCATGATCTCGTGCTCCGTGGTCATGGTGCGCAGGATCCTCCGGCACGCCACCTGGCAGTGGGTGTCCTCGGCGCGGTCGCAGCAGTACAGACCTGGAGGTGGAGGATGGGGAGGTTTGAGCATAGAGTCGTCTCGCGTATGGCCAGTAGGGGGCATTGAGCTACTAGTCGACCTTGTTTTGTATAGGCCTCAAGATCAGGTATAGATTATAGTTATAGTCATCAATGTACCAGCTCAGTGGCCTTGTGGTTAGAGTGTCCGCCCTGAGACTGGGAGGTCGGGGTTCGATCCCCGGCCCGGGTCATACCAAAGACTGTAAAAATGGGACCCAGTGCCTCCCTGCTTGACACTCAGCATCAAGGGTAGGATTGGGGGGTAAGTCCCTGCGACATACTAGCGTCATGTCCAGGGGGTGTCTCACGCTACAGAAACAGGCGATAGGCTCCTGCCCTATATGGGCCTCAAGGCTCGGCAAGGCTACTTACTATACTACTCCTCAATCAATGTACACCGTTTTTAAATGTACAAATATTTATTTCCCCCAAAAAAAAGAAATAAAAAAGTGTTTTTTTTAAACAACTAGTCGTTTTAGTTAAACAACTAGTCGACTAGTAAACTAGGCTACTAGTCAACTAGTAAAAAAGTGACTAGAAGTGAATGCCCTAGTAGCCAGACAACTATTCCACAATCTCCGAATGCTATATAGAGTCTGTGAACTACAGTATAGCCCCCCCACGAGCTGAGTAAGGAAGCTGCCATTTTTGTTCACGGGGGGGGGGGGGGGGGGGTAGATACTCACTGTCTATGGGGTAAGTCATACTCACTGTCTATGGGGCTGCGTATGGGGTAAGTTATAGTTATACTCACTGTCTATGGGGCTGCGTATGGGGTAAGTAAATTATACTCACTGTCTATGGGGCTGCGTATGGGGTAAGTTATAGTTATACTCACTGTCTATGGGGCTGCGTATGGGGTAAGTAAATTATACTCACTGTCTATGGGGCTGCGTATGGGGTAAGTTATAGTCATACTCACTGTCTATGGGGCTGCGTATGGGGTAAGTTATAGTCATACTCACTGTCTATGGGGCTGCGTATGGGGTAAGTTATAGTCATACTCACTGTCTATGGGGCTGCGTATGGGGTAACTCTTGGTGTAGTTGCCCACGCAGCCGATGAGCTGCGCGCTGTGGCTCTGGCAGTACTCGGTGACGGCGTTGATCTGCGACACGGTGGGCGACGAGTCCGTGCGGAAGATGGCCTGGCAGTACTCCCGGCAGGTGGTGTGGCGCCCCGCGTAGCCGCAGCACGTCGAGCCCACTGGACGGGTTAAATGGACACATTTAAAGTTACATTTGATTGTTGCAGTTCGTGTCACGGCGCTCTAGTCTACTATTATTGTAGCTGACAGTGTGTGTGTGTGTGTGTGTGTGTGTGTGTGTGTGTGTGTGTGTGTGTGCGTGCGTGCGTGCGGCACAGCGCGTATTGGTCACAGAATGAAGGGTTGGACAGTAGAACTATTGCTTGTCCTCCAGTTGTCTCGACAAGGCTGCCGTGCCCTCAGAGCACAGCCTCAGTGTATAGTAATGTTAACACACACACACACACACGCGCGCGCGCGCGCGTGCGAGCGAGCGAGCGCACACAACAAGGCTGCCATGCCCTCAGCAAAGCCTCAGTTCGTTGTGTCTTTAAGCATTCCACACAGGGACAAGAAGCATGCAGACAACAACTCATCTCATCTCATCTCAGACTGTCTAGACACACACATATGCGCGTGCACTGGACAGGAAGTCCACGGCCTCACATCCTGCTGGGCTCCCCCCCACCCCCCAGGCAAGTCACGTACATTTCTAATCTGCTGACTGCAGTGTGTGTGCGTGTGTGTGTGTGTGTGTGTGTGTGTGTGTGTGTGTGTGTGTGTGTGTGTGTGTGTGGCTGTGCGTGTGTGTGTGTACAAATTCAAAGTGGGCCTGAGCTCTGTGTAGAAATCCGCCGCGTCTCCAGTATAGCTAAAGAGGGTGCCTCGAAAATAGCTGATGTAGAACCGCTATTTATTGCCCCCCAAAAATGCCCTTTTGGGGAATTTCAGCCCCCGGTCTTTCTAACATGCTCTGCAAGTCTGTCCCTGACCGGAGGTGATAAGACAGGATGGATGAGTGGATGGATGGATGGATGGATGGATGAGTGGATGGATGGATGAGTGGATGGATGGATGGGCAATGGCTTACTTTCATTTTTGGTGATGCAGCTGTAGAGGGGTTTCTGAAAGGACAAGAGAAACATCATGTCACTGTAATGCAGAGCTGTCACGCACGCCTGAATGCTGACTCAGCAATTCACTGCAAAGAGAGATGTGGATTTTGACGGCACACATTTTGATGCTGTTTTAGTCAGTCCTTTGACTCAAATTTCAATTGGTCGTCGCCATATTTTTGTCACGTGAAATGTTTTCGTTTCAGTCTAGTTTTAGTCAACTACACATCACAAGATTTTAGTCGACTAAATCCACAGTTTATTTTGTCGACTAAAATGTATTCCGGCGGGCCGTGATGGCGTCGTATACTATAATGCCTGATTTTACATTTGGCTGCATGCTTGAAAATAGCAGATCTACAAGGGTGCTGGTTAACAAAAAGTGACCGTATGAATAAGAATAACGTTACAGATTAAATCAACTGTACATACTATAGTGCCGGACACTTATTTTACTCATAGATCAATGTGATCACTACTGTCTCATTCACGTATTCTTTATTGGTGTGCTGGCTGCTGTGTTCCATCAAATGCTCTCTGTACAGTACCTCTCCACCCCCACCACCCCTTCACTTACCTCCGTATCTTTCTTGCATACTTTAGTGATGTCGTTTTTGGACGAGGCCTGCAGAGATATGGCGAGAGAGAGACAGAAGACAGTGCTGTCTGAGTACACTGATACACATAGATGCTCTGTCAGCATTATACACATAGAATGATGATGATGAAAGAAAGAAGAGAAAAGGGGAGCGTTTAACCCATTGCTTGCTGTCTGAATAAACAAAAACAAAATAAAATAAAAGATTAAAATGTTTGATTTGACAGCCGGAGTGTGCAGGATGCAGTGAGCGTGTCACCTGTTTGCACTCCCTGCGGCATTCTGCTGAGATGGCCAGCTCACAGCAGCCTAGCCCCACCCATCCTTCTGACTTCCTGGACACTCCTGGGGAGGGAATCAAACAAACCAACAACTCAGTGAAAGTGTAAGGCAGGGTTCCCCAATTCATTTTCCTCAAGGGCCATATTTTGACTATTACCAGGCTGGCAAATACATTAAAAAAGACAATAAAATCGTAAAACTAGCCATTAAGCTATACTAATACTGACTGAAGTAGGCCTAATTAAAGTGGCTCATGTTTGCATGGTTGGAATTGTATAACAACTGAAATAAAAAATATATCAATATTCCAATATTATGCAGGGGGTGCATACTTAGTTTAGACTATAGTCATTGGTTAGACATAAGGTTGGTGAAGGGTGCGTTAAGACGACCTGATTAAGATTGGTGAGGGGTGCGTTAAGACGACCTGATTAAGATTGGTGAGGGGTGCGTTAAGACGACCTGATTAAGATTGGTGAGGGGTGCGTTAAGACGACCTGATTAAGGTTGGTGAGGGGTGCGTTAAGACGACCTGATTAAGATTGGTGAGGGGTGCGTTAAGACGACCTGATTAAGGTTGGTGAGGGGTGCGTTAAGACGACCTGATTAAGATTGGTGAGGGGTGCGTTAAGACGACCTGATTAAGGTTGGTGAGGGGTGCGTTAAAACGACCAGATTAAGGTTGGTGAGGGGTGCGTTAAAACGACCGGATTAAGGTCGGTGAGGGGTGCGTTAAGACGACCGGATTAAGGTTGATGAGGGGTGCGTTAAGACGACCGGATTAAGGTCGGTGAGGGGTGCGTTAAGACGACCTGATTAAGGTTGGTGAGGGGTGCGTTAAGACGACCGGATTAAGGTCGGTGAGGGGTTGCGTTAAACGTTGGGAGAGGGTTAAGGTTAGGTTTAGGTGTGCTGCCCACGTGGGAGGTTATAGGGTTAAGGTGAGGGATAGGTTGTAGGACTAATGACTGCTCTAACCAACGACTAGCGTAAACTAAGTACTGCACCCGTCTGCAGTAGATCATGCCTTTTAAAGGAGTGAAGGGGGTTTCGGTATATAAACACAGACAGACCGAGCCACGTACATAGACCTGATCATACGGTTTCCGACCAGACCCTCCCCCCCGCATGCAGCACATCTGGATGTCGTTAGCGGCTGCTCTGACAGGTGGATTTAGCCCCCCGTCTATATAGTACAGGCCTGCAGATAGCG